>NC_091284.1:214084953-214286812 GCF_032444005.1 Ranitomeya imitator
GCCTATTCTGGCACTTGGCCACTCTCTTCCCATTCCCGTGTAGTGGTGGGATATGGGGTAATGAAGGGTTAATGCCACCTTGCTATTGTAAGGTGACATTAAGCCTAATTAATAATGGAGAGGCGTCAATTATGACACCTATCCATTATTAATCCAATTGAATGAAAGGGTTAAATAAAACACACACACATTATTTAAAATTATTTTAATGAAATAAAAACAATGGTTGTTGGAGTATTTTATTCTACGCCCAATCCAATCACTGAAGACCCTCGTTCTGTGAAAGAAAAAACATAATAAACCAACAATATACTTACCCTCCGCAGATCTGTAACGTCCAACGATGTAAATCCTTCTGAAGGGGTTAAATCATTTTGCAGCAAGGAGGTTTGCTAATGCAGGCTGCTCCTTGCTGCAAAACCCCGGGGAATGAGTCTAAATATAGATCAATGAGCTATATTTAGCTTCATTTGCGGTGAGGCGCCCTCTGCTGGCTGTTTATAGATCGTGGGAACTTGCCTAGAAAGCCTGGGAGCTTTCTAGGAAATTTCCCACGATCTATGAACAGCCAGCAGAGGGCGCCTCACCGCAAATGAAGCTAAATATAGCTCATTGATCTATATTTAGACTCATTCCCAGGGGTTTTGCAGCGAGGAGTAGCCTGCATTAGCAAAGCTCCTGGCTGCAAAATGTTTTAACCCCTTCAGAAGGATTTACATCGTTGGACTTTACAGATCTGTGGAAGGTAAGTATATTGTTGGTTTATTTTTATTTTTTTGTCACAGAACGAGGGTCTTCACTGAGTGGATTTGGCGTTAAATAAAAAATTACAACAACCTTTGTTTTTATTTCATTAAAATAATTTTTAATAATGTGTGTGTGTATTTTTTTAACCCTTTCTTTCAATTGGATTAATAATGGATAGGTGTCATAATTGACGCCTCTCCATTATTAATTAGGCTTAATGTCACCTTACAATTTCAAGGTGGCATTAACCCTTCATTACCCCATATCCCACCGCTACACGGGAATGGGAAGAGAGTGGCCAAGTGCCAGAATAGGCGCATCTTCCAGATGTGCCTTTTCTGGGGTGGCTGGGGGCAGATATTTTTAGCCAGGGGGGGGGCCAATAACCATGGACCCTCTCCAGGCTATTAATATCTGCCCTCAGTCACTGGCTTTACTACTCTGGCGGAGAAAATTGTGCGGGAGCCCACGCCAATTTTTTCCGCCATTTAACCCTTAAATATAATAGCTAGAACGCCCAAATTTTGCATATACACACTACTAACATTAGTAGTGTGGAATATGCAAAAAAAATGGTGATATGAGATGGTTTACTGTATGTAAACCAGGTCTCATATCATGTCGGGTTTGTGAAGGAGAAAGCAAAAGCCGGTAATTGAATTACCAGCTTTAAAGCTATCTAGCGCTGCATTAAATATAAATATATATATATAGGTGTCTCCCTGACATATATATATGTATATATACCTATTCTATGTGTATATATCTACTCTAATCTAACCTGTCACTGTGATTTTACTGTACTCTGCGCTGAATTACCGGCTTTTCAAAGGAGACCTGTGCGTAAAAATCGGACAGCAATACGGATGTCATAAGGATGTTGCGATAAAAAAATCGCATGACACTCGCATGACACTCGCAGACGTTACATCAGTTTTTTCGGTCCGTAAATCGGACCGTTTTTTTCTCACACAAGTGGAAAGGGGCCCTTAAGATGAGTTTTTTCTCCAATTTTTTCAAAAATAATTTATTTTGATTCTCCGAGACTCGTGAATTAAGCTCAACCTTTGCTTTATCTAATTGTTCACAAAGGACGGTATATTCCTTTTCGTTCTGTGCAATAACTAATGTCAACAAATTGCGTGAGCATTGTAGATGAATTTCTTCCCATGCCCTCTGAAAGGAGGGATCGTCCGAAAACTGAGAAATCTCCTTATAGACACGGAGTCCTCTTGGGACTCGTCCACATTCAACATAGGATTTCAGAGATTTGATTGTCCAATACAGTCTAATTTCTCTCTCTGCCAGAGAATAAATTTTAGTTTCCAATGCCTTTGTGCTTATTAAAAGTAAATCTTCTTTATGGTTGCAATCCATAAAGAACTCCTCCGCACCCTCTCGACCAGCCAATAAACCACACTCCATAGACGTGCTAGGGTCTGAATCCATACCATCTTCATGGCTGCTGTCCATAATATATGGGACGTGAAGCGTAACACACCTCTCCTAAACCCAGCTGCCCACCTGTGCTCAGTTCAAAAAGGTGGATAAGTCCAAAGCATAAAAAATCAAAAAGCACAAAATATGAACGGCACTAGGTGTTATCGCAGCAGGCGGTGTAGCCGCAGCCTGAGGATTCCACTGCAAGACTCCTATAGCACGTATATAGTCTGCAATGTTCGGGTGGTGCTCAGCATAAAAAGCAGTGAACAAATATCCAAGGAGAAAAAGGAAAATGCGGCACTCACCCAGGTAGATTGCGAATCAAAGTCCTTTATTCATCATAACGTAACAACGGACATAGTAAGGAGAGGCGGCTGGGAGAGATCAGCGGTGCGGGGAGAAGGAACAGGACTACGATCGTTTCGCGCTTGTGCGCTTCCACGGGTCCATGTGCACAATTAAAATCACCAGCTGCCTAGTTCCCTATAAAGGAAATGGTGATTTTAATTGTGCACATGGACCCGTGGAAGCGCACAAGCGCGAAACGATCGTAGTCCTGTTCTTTCTCCCCGCACCGCTGATCTCTCCCAGCCGCCTCTCCTTACTATGTCCGTTGTTACGTTATGATGAATAAAGGACTTTGATTCGCAATCTACCTGGGTGAGTGCCGCATTTTCATTTTTCTCCTTGGATATTTGTTAACTGCTTTTTATGCTGAGCACCACCCGAACATTGAAGACTATATACGTGCTATAGGAGTCTTGCAGTGGAATTCTCAGGCTGCGGCTACACCGCCTGCTGCGATAACACCTAGTGCCGTTCATATTTTGTGCTTTTTGATTTTTTATGCTTTGGACTTATCCACCTTTTTGAACTGAGCACAGGTGGGCAGCTGGGTTTAGAAGAGGTGTGTTACGCTTCACGTCCCATATATTATGGACAGCAGCCATGAAGATGGTATGGATTCAGACCCTAGCACGTCTATGGAGTGTGGTTTATTGGCTGGTCGAGAGGGTGCGGAGGAGTTCTTTATGGATTGCAACCATAAAGAAGATTTACTTTTAATAAGCACAAAGGCATTGGAAACTAAAATTTATTCTCTGGCAGAGAGAGAAATTAGACTGTATTGGACAATCAAATCTCTGAAATCCTATGTTGAATGTGGACGAGTCCCAAGAGGACTCCGTGTCTATAAGGAGATTTCTCAGTTTTCGGACGATCCCTCCTTTCAGAGGGCATGGGAAGAAATTCATCTACAATGCTCACGCAATTTGTTGACATTAGTTATTGCACAGAACGAAAAGGAATATACCGTCCTTTGTGAACAATTAGATAAAGCAAAGGTTGAGCTTAATTCACGAGTCTCGGAGAATCAAAATAAATTATTTTTGAAAAAATTGGAGAAAAAACTCGTCTTAATTCAGATGGAAACGAAGCAAAAGAAAAAAGACAAATTTTTAAGGGATAAAAATGATTTCGCCACGGGACACATTTTTTCCTGGAATAAAAATAAGAGAAAAAATTTCCAAAGACAATATCCCCCCAGGAAATCCAACAGACGCAGGTCACAAAGAGATGGATGGGTGACCGATTCAGATTCCAGTGGCATCGAGGAACCAGTGGAGAATGCAACGCCAGCTAGTGTACCATCAAGGGGAATCAGCCCTTTAGAAAAAAGACTCGACGGGGGGGCCGAAAAAAGTACACAGAAAAAACGCAAGCAGGTCTCCTGGAGGAAGTAAGGGCTAATGAACTCCAAATAATAAACCTGTCCAATAAAAGTCTATCTTCTGCATAAAAGAGGGTGCTATCTTTAGGTTTGAATTTTTGTATGCCAAATGAATTTAACCTCACGGACTTTAAAATCGACCTCTTTAAAGCGACGCGAAAACTACACTTACAAAAACATTATTCCAACAGAAAAAATCAGGCTGATGTGCCTAATGTTATATCTACAGAAAGTCCCGTTGCCATCGGTAACCTGGGGTTTATGGCTTTTCCTCCAGCTGAACCCCACGATATTGAAGATGCCTGGCTACTCGCTAATCTTAGTGATCCACCACAAGAAACTGAGGAATGCAATGTAACTATTAATAAGGATATCAATTTCAGACCCTTTTCAGGTGGTATACGGTCTACGTTTATGCCGCCCGTTTCTCCAGGTAACGCGATTGACTTATTCCAAGATCTTGTAGTAAAAGATGTAGAGGCCATCCTATATCGTAAACCTAGGAAGAACCTAACTGATGAGGAGGAAAAGGCTATACGTGAAATGCAGCGGTGGGATGACGTAGTCATCAGAAAGGCAGACAAGGGGGGTAACCTTGTTATTCTGGACAAAAATTATTATATCAACGAAGCCATGTCTCAATTGAATGATAAAACTACTTATGTCACTCTTGATTCTAATCCCACCGAAAAATTTAAAGAGAAATTAAGGACATTATTAAACAAATATGTAGCTAAGGGTACTCTATTGAAAAATAAAGCTGAAAAATTACTTCCCAACCATCCTATTCTACCCTGTTGGTACAGTCTACCAAAGATACATAAACATGCTACTTGCCCGCCTGGGCGTCCTATAATAGCTGGCATTGGTTCTTTGACAGAACCCCTTTCCCACTTTCTGGATTGGCTACTGAAACCACTGCTGCAAAATATACCGTCATTTATTAAGGACTCGGGAGATTTTTTGATTGCTTTGCAATCATTAGACTGGCAACCCACGTTCTCTCTGACTTCAATTGACGTGGTCAGTTTATACACCAGGATACCACAGGATAAAGGCATTGAAGCTATAAGAACTGTGTTGCTGAATACTGATAAGGACCGAGACTTCATTGCGTTTATCATAGAGAGTCTGGAATTTGTCTTATCACATAATGCCTTTAAGTTTGGTGAGAAATGGTTCCTTCAACGCACTGGAACTGCGATGGGGACGCCCTTGTGTATTCGCTAATCTATTTTTAGCTGTCTTTGAGGAGAAATATATAACGGCCGTGACAAATCCCTTTCTAAAGTTTATACGTTTGTACCTGAGATTCGCGGATGACATTTTTATTGTCTGGGATGGTTCGGAACATGTGTTTAATTCTTTCGTTTCCCATCTTAATACTATAAATGATGACAATATGCAATTTACTGCCTGTTTTGGGGGGAACGAATTAGAGTTTTTGGACGTGAAAAT
Organism: Ranitomeya imitator; assembly: GCF_032444005.1. Taxonomy (NCBI): domain Eukaryota; kingdom Metazoa; phylum Chordata; class Amphibia; order Anura; family Dendrobatidae; genus Ranitomeya; species Ranitomeya imitator. Next base: position 214,090,331 of record NC_091284.1, read on the forward strand.
TCAGATATTAGATGGCATGCTCACTACAAAAGTACATAAAAAATCGTCTGCTACTAATAGTCTTCTTCACTTTAATAGTGCCCACCCATTCCATACCAAAAACAGTATACCCTATAGTCAGATGGTGCGATATAGAAAAATCAATAATAACGAGGAATTATTCGGCCAACAAATTGCAGAGTTAAAGACTAATCTCCTAAACAGAAACTATCCATCAGATATTTTAGCAAAAGCGGAACGGAGGGTGGTGTAATTAACTCAAAACGATTTATTAAAAAGACGCAAAATAACACCAAACGTCTCCCCTAATAAGCAGCACAGGTTCACATTTACGTTTACCCACAGTCCGATTGACAAAGAGATCTACGCTGCCATCAATAGAAATTGGCACATTTTGCAATCTGATAGAGAATTATCTTCTCTGACTATGAATCGCCCAAGGTTTGGGTATAGGCGTATGAGAAATTTAGGGGATTTACTGATTAAAAATCGTCTCCCCACAATAGAAAATAATTGGCTCACGAAACATCAACCTACGGGTAATCACAAATGTGGCAACTGTAAATTCTGCCATTTAAGACTTCTGAAAAATCCGATTCGCATAGGCTCAGTTTGTCATACAGTTAGAGACTTAATTACGTGCAAAACTCCATATGTGGTCTATTTAATCCTCTGCCCATGCCAGTTTTATTATATTGGTAAAACAATACGTCCCATGGTCACGAGATTTAGTGAGCACTGCAATTCTATAACGTCCGGGAAGGGTCGCCCGCGCTTTATTAAACATATGCGGGATCACCACAATGCGAATCCAAATGTGTTACAATTCGCAGGTCTTGAGGTGGTTAAAAATCCAGTAAAAGGTGGTGACCGCAAGAAAATTCTATTACAGCGCGAGGCACGTTGGATCATGGAGACCAATGCGCAAGGGCCCATTGGTCTCAATGATAAACTGGACATGACAATATTTTTGTAATATTTTTGTAATATTTTTGTAACATTTTTGTTATATATTTTTGTAGCAATATTGTTGTAATTATCATGTGCTGGCTCCCTCATGTTATGTGGCTCATAATGCCGATTTGTATTTGTGCTTGTTTATCTTGTTTCTTGCACACAAACCAATGTGTTTGTTTGTTTGTTTTTTTTAATCTCACACCTGTTCACATCAAGCTGCCTAGTTCCCTATAAAGGAAATGGTGATTTTAATTGTGCACATAGACCCGTGGAAGCGCACAAGCGCGAAACGATCGTAGTCCTGTTCTTTCTCCCCGCACCGCTGATCTCTCCCAGCCGCCTCTCCTTACTATGTCCGTTGTTATGTTATGATGAATAAAGGACTTTGATTCGCAATCTACCTGGGTGAGTGCCGCATTTTCCTTTTTCTCCTTGGATATTTGTTCACTGCTTTTTATGCTGAGCACCACCCGATCATTGCAGACTATATACGTGCTATAGGAGTCTTGCAGTGGAATCCTCAGGCTGCGGCTACACCGCCTGCTGCGATAACACCTAGTGCCGTTCATATTTTGTGCTTTTTGATATCCTATTAATTATTTGTTAAAATATCCAATGCAATTTAGGTATCTTTTTATTTATCTTTCAATGTTTAAAATGACCAATAATACCACATACAAGGGACAAATACCACTGCACCATGACCAGACCACATATTACCGTGTACAGGTAATACAGTGATCAGTGACATTATACACAGGAGCTCTGTATATAGTGTCAGTGTACAAGTAATACAGTGATTAGTGACATTATACACAGGAGTCCTGTATATATTGTCACTGTACAGGTAATACTGTACAGTGATCTCCAGTGACAGTATACACAGGAGCTCTGTATACAGTGTCAGTGTAAAAGTAATACAGTGATCACTGGTGACATTGTACACCGAAGCTCTGCATACAGTGTCAGTGTAAAGGTAATATAGTGACCAATGGTGACATTATATATAGGACCTCTGTATACAGTGTATAGTGTCAGTGTGCAGGTAACACACTGACTCACCAGTGACGTCTCTAGGTGAAGTCCTTCATCTTCACTTTTCATCTTCATCCAGCACAGACCGCCATCACTTCTTCCAGCCAGGGCTCGTCTCTGCCAGAAATAACATAGTTATCAAGGGCACCGCTTGCAGAGCACATTACTTAATTTTTTGCCAACTTCTACACTACACCAGATGAAGAAAAAAAAGTGACAGTGTTGCTTTGCACAGGAGCAGGCCCCCCTCTCATTGAAAACATTATTGTCAAAAAAGAAAATACATGACTGCAATAATAATATCCCTTAATTAGCCCCTAGGGTAATAATCTCCCCCATTCTGGCCCCCTTGTGTCTCATTCCTGGCTCCATCCATATGTTCTCCTATCCTGCCCTCATGAGTATCCATTCTCCCCATGTGATCTCCCCATCCTGCCCCATATGATCACTCCATTCTGCTCCATCTGTCTCCATTCTGCCCCATCTGTCTCCATCCTTCCCCATCTGTCCCATGATCCTGCCCCATCTGTCCGATGATCCTGCCTCATCTGTGCCATGATCCTACCCCATCTGTCTCCATCGTATCCATCCTGCCCATAATCCTGCACCATGTGTCTCCATCCTGCCCCATGTTCGTGCTTGATCCCTCCCTATCTGTTTCCATACCTCCCTATCTGTCTCCATCCTGCCCCATGATCCTGCACCATGTGTCTCCATTCTGCCCCATCTGTCTCCATCCTGCCCCATCTGTCTCCATCCTGCCCATGTTCCTTCCCTATCTGTCTCACTCCTGCGCCACCTGACTCCATCCTCCCCCATGTCTCCATCCTGCAGCATGTGCCTCACTCCTGCCCCATCTGTCTCCATCCTGCACCATGTCACACGGCAATAGAGTTTAACTGAACCTGCATCTCGGACGCAGGTTCAGTTTCGACACCGGCAGTATCCTGCCGCTGGGGCCCGGTGAGCAAAGCTCAATTATGCTACTGACACTCAACTCAAACTCTCATCCGAGTGTCATCTTAGTGTGATCTCATTCTCCTGGATGAAAGAATCGGAGCACATTGAGAAGACAGAGTACTTAATTTCTCCATTTTCTCCATTCTCCACTGCTGAGTGCAGTCCGATGTTTCACATACAACCATAGACTTGAGTGGGTGCGCATGATCCGAATTTCAGAGTCACTCAAGTCACAGCATACTGCAGATTATTTTTCCACAGAACAATTCAGTCTGTGAAAAAAAATCACAGATCTGCACTGCCTCATAGTATAACATTGGGCTGAGCGCTTCCAATAAAACATCACATAGCACTTGGCCAGGCTCCGACTGGCCCACCGGAGAACCGGAGGATTCTCCGGTGGGCCCTGGCACTGACACCTGCTGGCATACTGACCAGCAGCTGCCTAGGGCCCCCACTGCTCCAGGGACCCCTTGCCAGTGGCTATAGGGCCCGAGTCAAGGGGGGCCCGCTCTGTGCCAGTAGCAGCAGCCGGAGACAGGATCCTGTCCCCGCTGCTAAAGCAGAATGAATATTCACCCTTCCCCACGCCCCTATGGGCGTGGAGAGGAGTGAATAACATTGACAGCACACATACACACACGCAGGCACACAGACTCACACACAGAGCAGCTCACAGGCTCCCAGCATCCTGCTTCCTGTCTGAGGCAGCCCAGCTGGATGACGTCATCATCCAGCGTGCTGCTGTCTCAGTCAGAAAGCTTCCAGGAATCCAGCCAGGAAGAGGCTGCTGGGGTGAGCGGCTGCTGCAGGGAGGTGAGCTGTGCTGTGTGTGTGTGTGTGTGTGTGTGTGTGTGCATGTGTGCTGCTGCAGGGAGGTGTGTGTGTGTGTGTGCTGCTGCAGGGAGGTGAGCTGTGCGGTGTGTGTGTGTGTTTGTGCATGTGTGCTGCTGCAGGGAGGTGATCTGTGTGTGTGTGTGTGTGTGTGTGTTTGTGCATGTGTGCTGCTGCAGGGAGGTGATCTGTGTGTGTGTGTGTGTGTTTGTGCATGTGTGCTGCTGCAGGGAGGTGATCTGTGCTGTGTGTGTGTGTGTGTTTGTGCATGTGTGCTTCTGCAGGGAGGTGATCTGTGCTGTGTGTGTGTGTGTTTGTGCATGTGTGCTGCTGCAGGGAGGTGATCTGTGCTGTGTGTGTGTTTGTGCATGTGTGCTGCTGCAGGGAGGTGAGCTGTGCGGTGTGTGTGTGTTTGTGCATGTGTGCTGCTGCAGGGAGGTGATCTGTGTGTGTGTGTGTGTGTGTTTGTGCATGTGTGCTGCTGCAGGGAGGTGATCTGTGTGTGTGTGTGTGTGTGTGTGTTTGTGCATGTGTGCTGCTGCAGGGAGGTGATCTGTGCTGTGTGTGTGTGTGTGTTTGTGCATGTGTGCTTCTGCAGGGAGGTGAGCTGTGCTGTGTGTGTGTGTGTGTGTGTGCATGTGTGCTGCTGCAGGGAGGTGTGTGTGTGTGTGCTGCTGCAGGGAGGTGAGCTGTGCGGTGTGTGTGTGTTTGTGCATGTGTGCTGCTGCAGGGAGGTGATCTGTGTGTGTGTGTGTGTGTGTGTGTGTGTTTGTGCATGTGTGCTGCTGCAGGGAGGTGATCTGTGTGTGTGTGTGTGTGTGTGTTTGTGCATGTGTGCTGCTGCAGGGAGGTGATCTGTGCTGTGTGTGTGTGTGTGTTTGTGCATGTGTGCTTCTGCAGGGAGGTGATCTGTGCTGTGTGTGTGTGTGTTTGTGCATGTGTGCTGCTGCAGGGAGGTGATCTGTGCTGTGTGTGTTTGTGCATGTGTGCTGCTGCAGGGAGGTGAGCTGTGCGGTGTGTGTGTGTTTGTGCATGTGTGCTGCTGCAGGGAGGTGATCTGTGCTGTGTGTGTGTTTGTGCATGTGTGCTGCTGCAGGGAGGTGATCTGTGCTGTGTGTGTGTGTTTGTGCATGTGTGCTTCTGCAGGGAGGTGTGGTGTGTGTGTGCTGCTGCAGGTAGGTGTGGTGTGTGTGCTGCTGCAGGGAGGTGAGCTGTGCTGTGTGTGGTGTGTGTGTGTGTTTGTGCATGTGTGCTGCTGCAGGGAGGTGTGGTGTGTGTGTGTGTGTGTGTGTGTGTGTGCTGCTGCAGGGAGGTGAGCTGTGTGTGTGTGTGCGCTGCTGCAGGGAGGTGAGCTGTGCTGTTTGCCTGTGTGTGTGGGTGCTGGCTCATCATCCCCCCCCTGGTGTCGTGATATAGATCCTGGAGACGTGTGCATAGAGGGGCCCCATGTGTGAGGTGACGGGGAAGAGACAGGGGCCCCTTGTGTGAGGTGGCGGGGCAGAGAGGGGCGCTCCCTCTGTGAAGTGGCAGGGCAGAGAGCGGCCCCCCTGTCTGGTGCTAAGATGTGGGCAGAGAGGGGCACACCCTCTGTGGTGGCAAAGCAGAAAGAGGCGTCCCATGTGTGGTATTGAGACGTGGGCAGAGAGGGGCGCCCCCTGCGTGTGTGGTGGCGGGGCAAAGAAGGGTGCCCCCTGCATGTGCGGTGCGAGGCAGAGAGGAGCCCCCTGTAAGTAATACCAGCTAGAGAGCCTCACATTTAGTGTGCGCCAGTGAGAAGTTCCCCTTATACCAAATGCCCCTATGCACCATGTGAACTAGAAAAAAATGCCACCATACATAGTACCCGATAGTGACTGCCCCCATAGTTTGCACCAGTCCATAGTGCTCTTATAAACATTGTCGGCCATCATGTTCCTCTGTGCCCCAATGTTCTGTGTCACTGTAGATCAGTGATAGTGGAATCATCCAGCCTGGACTTCAGTGACTCCAGATTCTTGCCCCGTTCATCACATCAGGAGATGTGTCCTAGCGCAGCACTCTGTCTCCTCTTAGGCCGGGGCAACACCTGTGCATATTGTCTCTTCTAAGAGAATCGGCTCAGTTATGGAAATACTCCAATCACACTTCTCTCAGAGAAGATGGAAAAGTAAATGTCTCCATTTTGTCAGTCTGCGGAAGTCTGACTGCACTTAAATGTCATCCAAGTGCAGATCAATTTTATACACGTACCCATAGACTTGAATGAGTCGGTGTGTGCCATTCGATTTGGGCAGCAATTCGCATTATGCATGAAAAAAAGAGTTGCAGATCTACAATTCCCCATAGTGTAACATTAAAATACCACATAGCACTCGGCCATGTTATACACTTGTGTGAGTGAGCCTTTTATAGTGTGTGGCAGTGTTGTACTCTGTGTGTGTGGAAGTGTTGACCTGTGTGTGGCAGTGTTGTACTCTGTGCATGTGGCAGTGTTGTACTGTGTGTGTGGCAGTGTTGTACTGTGTGTGTGGCAGTGTTGTACTGTGTGTGTGTGTGTATGTGTGTGGCAGTATTGTACTTTGTGTGCATGTGTGGGTGGCATTGTTACACTGTGTGTGTGTCAGTGTTGTAATGTGTGTGTCAGTGTTGTACTGTGTGTGTATGTGTGTGTGTCAGTGTTGTACTGTGTGTGTCAGTGTTATACTGTGTGTGACAGTGTTATACTGTGTGTGACAGTGTTATACTGTGTGTGTCAGTGTTGTACTGTGTGTGTGTCAGTGTTGTACTGTGTGTGTCAGTGTTATACTGTGTTTTGCAGTGTTGTACTGTGTGTGTAACAGTGTTATACTGTGTGTGACAGTGTTGTACTGTGTGTGTGTGGCAGTGTTGTACTGTGTGTGTGGCAGTGTTGTACTGTGTGTGGCAGTGTTGTACTGTGTGTGTGGCAGTGTTGTACTGTGTGTGTGTCAGTGTTATACTGTGTGTGGCAGTGTTATACTGTGTGTGTGTCAGTGTTGTACTGTGTGTGTGGCAGTGTTGTACTGTGTATGTGTGTGTCAGTGTTGTACTGTGTGTGTGGCAGTGTTGTACTGTGTGTGTGTGTCAGTGTTATACTGTGTGTGTGACAGTGTTATACTGTGTGTGGCAGTGTTGTACTGTGTGTGTGTCAGTGTTGTACTGTGTGTGTGGCAGTGTTGTACTGTGTATGTGTGTGTCAGTGTTGTACTGTGTGTGTGGCAGTGTTGTACTGTGTATGTGTGTCAGTGTTGTACTGTGTGTGTGACAGTGTTATACTGTGTGTGGCAGTGTTGTACTGTGTGTGTGGCAGTGTTGTACTGTGTGTGTGGCAGTGTTGTACTGTGTATGTGTGTGTCAGTGTTATACTGTGTGTGGCAGTGTTGTACTGTGTGTGTGTCAGTGTTATACTGTGTGTGAAAAAAAGAGTTGCAGATCTACAATTCCCCATAGTGTAACATTAAAATACCACATAGCACTCGGCCATGTTATACACTTGTGTGAGTGAGCCTTTTATAGTGTGTGGCAGTGTTGTACTCTGTGTGTGTGGAAGTGTTGACCTGTGTGTGGCAGTGTTGTACCCTGTGCATGTGGCAGTGGTGTACTGTGTGTGTGGCAGTGTTGTACTGTGTGTGTGGCAGTGTTGTACTGTGTGTGTGTGTGTGTGTGTGTGTGTGTGTGTGTATGTGTGTGGCAGTATTGTACTTTGTGTGCATGTGTGGGTGGCATTGTTACACTGTGTGTGTGTCAGTGTTGTACTGTGTGTGTCAGTGTTGTACTGTGTGTATGTGTGTGTGGCAGTGTTGTACTGTGTATGTGTGTGTGTCAGTGTTGTACTGTGTGTGTGGCAGTGTTGTACTGTGTGTGTGTGTGTGTCAGTGTTGTACTGTGTGTGTGTGTCAGTGTTGTACTGTGTGTGACAGTGTTATACTGTGTGTGGCAGTGTTGTACTGTGTGTGTGGCAGTGTTGTACTGTGTGTGGCAGTGTTGTACTGTGTGTATGTGTGTGTGTCAGTGTTGTACTGTGTGTGTGTGTCAGTGTTGTACTGTGTGTGTCAGTGTTATACTGTGTTTTGCAGTGTTGTACTGTGTGTGTAACAGTGTTATACTGTGTGTGGCAGTGTTGTACTGTGTGGCAGTGTTGTACTGTGTGTGTGGCAGTGTTGTACTGTGTGTGTGGCAGTGTCCCTTTTTGTACGGATCCGCTATTGCAGTGGCATGCAGTGACGTTGGCTGTGACAGCCAAGCCAGTGCATTTCACAATTCTGCAATCACACACTGTGCTTTTTACAGATTTGTTCTTGGGCTCAAGAACGGATCCGTAAAAAGAATGAGCATTTAAATTCTTTTTGTGCTTTTTGGATGTGCTTTTACTCACCTTCCTTGCTCTCCCATGGTGATCTCGCAGGTCCGGAGGCTGCAGGACCTTTGAGATGACCTGGAACAACACTATGTGACTGAGCAGGGACCTAGAGGCACAGAATGCTGCAGCCTCCGAGACGAGGGGACATCGCTGGACATCACCGTGGGGGTGCGGGGAAGGTGAGTAATTAGCATAGCAGCATTCACACACACAAGACTGCGTTTGGGAGGATGCAGTCAAAATGCTGTGTGTGAACGTAGCCTTAGGTGTTTTTTACAGATAGTAGTGTAGCATCGGGTGGTTTCGTCAAACTCAATCTGACAGGTGCCCCGCCCCTATCAAAGTGTATCAAATTGTGTAACCCCTCCCCGCCCCTTGTCTGACGGCTGGTATCCAGCTGTCCCTCCTTGTTTGATTCCCCCTTTTGATATAGTTTAATATAGTTTAATTTGTTGTAGTTTTGATATTATTCCCGTATTTTGTGGAATAACACATGTTTATAATTATAGCCTAGTCGTGTATTTATTTTACACGTGGTTTATAACACCTTTCTCATTTGTTTTATAATAGATTTTATACGTATCCCCGAGTTTGATTCTGTAAGCTTTTGTTTTATTCACAGTGTATTCATATAGTGGAGAACTTAAAGCTGTTTATATGTGTCTCTACTGAACACTATGGTGAACATTAACTAAATGTTTATTTTCACAAACAGAGAATCTGCTGTGGGTATTTGCAGTGTATTCATATAGTGGAGAACTTAAAGCTGTCTATTTGTTTTTGTAAATGGTGAACACTAACTAAATGGTGAACATTACCTAAATGTTTAGGTTAACTGCGGTTCAGAGGTTTATAACACCTAGGTCAATTGTTGTTGTATTTGCGTACCCAATAAATGTTTATTTTCACAAGCAGAAGAGGCAGCTTTTCTGTTTGTACATGTATTGTACCTGAAGGTTATTGCGGGTCATGTGCCCAGGCATTGGATTTTATAACGCCGAATGTTTGATATTTGCTTTCTCTTATTTGTGTCCTGAAGATGGCATCTGAGAAGTTATTTAGCTGTTATCTGTGGGGCATTGTAAGCTGTGTTTATTCACAGTGTAGCAGATTTTCTCCTTGGGGCTGCCTTATATACACAGAAGCGATATGCACCAATGTCACAACACAAGTTATAATATGACCCAATGTTACAACACAAGTAAAACCAAAGACACGATATTGTAAAAAATTTAAAAAGATTTATTTCTCACAATAAAACAGCATCTCAAAGACATTTCAATACTATAAAAATTCATACAGAATATAAAAAGTAAAAACATTAAAATAGTACAATGAACATTCATCATTACACTTCTTACAAAATAATTAATATAGAGTTACAAGGCGAGTACAGCATTTTAGCCAGTACATTCTTTACATCGTGAGCCACATGGTTTGCAGCATCGGTAGAGACCTTTTTTTAGGTAGCAGAGTTCCACGTGTGGTACCTAATGACGGGGAATGTAAAGATTGAATTGTACGGGGAACCGCCGCTAACTTCAGCGGTGTAGATACAGAGCGTGTCTCACTGTTGGTAATTTTTAATTCATCTAAAAGCTTCCTAGTAGCGGTGTTACCCACAACTGTAGACGGCATATTTAGTTCGGCCATAGCCTGCATAAATGAATCCCAACCCGGTGGTAAATTTCTACTGTTCAGAGCATGGCTCTGCGTTGTACTACGTACCAAATCCAGTAAGTTAGACCCTGGTATTACGGATCCTTTGAAAATAAATTCAGCATTATTATTCCATGCTGTGACATTTTTATTCTGCAGCAGCCTGTTTAGTAAAAAATCAGCATTCTTTTTATATCTCTGGTTTATATGGCTGACAATTTCAGCGATCTCATGATTTTTATCAGAGTCGGTATGATTTTTATCAGAGTCGGTATTTGGCAATTGCTGCTGACCAGGATCAGGAGGGCTAACGAGATTTAAAGCCGTTACTTCTTTTGAGCTGTGGTGCGCATGTACCAAGTAGCGTTGTAGCACAGAGCTATACATTTTAATTTTCACATCATCGGGAATGTCACGACGCTGTAAAATGTCGCTAATCTCACCATCAAGGCGCCGAATAACACTGTCGCGTATGTTATCTGTAGTACCGGGTCTTAGTTTGTCTAGCTCCTGTTTGGGGACTAGATACATTTTCGTTGCATGCTCCATTATCTTCCGGCGATCAGGCTTGTTATTATTGGGATTGCAAAAGCTAAAAGAGGACCGATAAACCCGCCGGCCTGTTTTAGTAGGCGCTTCTTTTTCTTTATGGGCTGAGACCTGTCGCTCAGGGTTCTTATAGCTTTACGCCACTTCTTTAATATACCTTTCTGGCGCTCTTTCAGCGGAATCCTGCCTTTTAAGATATTTAAAGCAATCTCGCCTATGGCTGTAATTAAATCATTGCTTGCATCGCGCAAAATAGACTTTCTGACAGCGGGGGTTGCTTTCACTAGGGTTTTTAAGAGAGCCCAGTTACGCCGGAGCCTCTCAGACATCTTTACATCACAACGACCACAGCGTAGAATGTCTGATACCGGGTAAAATTCACTTTTTAGAAGTGTTTTTCTTCTGAACATAGACAGCGGGCAACGCGGGTGGAAACAACCCAGTCCTTAAACGCAGATCCTCAGGAGTATTAGCTCTCAAATCTACAAGCAAATACCCGTAAGGATCCCGCGTGGCATCCTCAAAAGCTTCTAGGAAAAAACGTGTTTTTCCGGGATACATCTGACGAGCTAGAGTTAAAATTTGTAATTTATCTCGGGGGTTGTTAAAAAGCACCATGTACTTTGTGTTTAAATTTATCGTACGGCTTTTCTTGCCCTGACAAAATATGTTTTGCACCAGGTAGAAAATGCTGAGATTTCTGTGGTGCACATACTTGGTAAAGGCTTTTTCTATCTCACAATTCTCACTAGCACTCTCCATGAGATCATCAACAATCGCCAAATTCACCTTCTCCGGTGGGAATAATTCGTCATCTACGAATGTATTCGGCAGACCCTCCACAAATCTGGCGTGGGGAAAAGAGAGAGAGATTTCATCATATAGTTTTTGCCAACACGAATAAAACCATACAATATTATCAGGTTTCTGAGAAAAATTAGCTTCAATATTATATAGCAGCTGTTTTACAAAATAGCTCTTTCCAGAATTAGACGGGCCTGCTAGAATGCAAGAGAAAGGGTGCTGCAGACGCGTATCCATCACAATACTCGACTAATACCGAAAAGGTAATGTTGTGAAATCGTCTAATAGTCGGCGCTTTGTATAAACGCACTTTTGTGTTTTGCATAATGGCCTTGTTTCAATATCCCAGTACTTTTTATTTCTCACAATGGACGCCTGCTGTACGACAATACGTTTCTGAGTTTCTGCGGCAGAATTGCGCGGGTAGTCCAGAACTAGATCTTTCAGACTGTTGAAATTAATAGATTGAGAGTTACCAACATTTAGTGTTATCCCCTTAACTTTTAAGACAGTTTTACCGGTGTTGAGTTTGTAGCCGTAAGTTTTGGGGCCCGCGGATACAAATTCTGTGATGTGTGTACCATCGGGTATTTCACTGGTCAGCTCCCCCAGGTAATCGCCTAAAGGCGGTTGCCACTCACCATCTCTCTGTACAAAAATAACTGAGTCTGTGTCGTGATAAAGGCACCTCTCCTGCAGCCGGTCCAGCAGCGAATAGAGCTCTAACCGAGCATACGCTGTTGTAAAACACGCTATAAAAATGTTTGTGTTTTTGTTGAGTGTGTGATGGCCTTTTGCATATTTCCAGTTAATGGTTGCGGTGTCATCATCAAGGAAATGTAACATCGAAATGTCATAGTAAGGCAGGAACAAATACTTAAAAAGCTCATCTGGATCCCTAACAATGCTGGTACATGATAGATTAGATCTCTGAGCAAACTTTCCCCATAAAGAATTTAAGAAAAGCTTGGAGATCTGTCGCTTAGCAGGATTGACAGCTATATTTTCAGGCCGTAATTGGACACCTTCTTTTTCAAGAAAAGAGTCAATGTACTGCCGTTTCTTGGCGTCATCAGTGCACCAGCTAGGATAACCAGAGGCTTCCTGCTTATCCCTAAGATGTCATTTAATGTAAGGCGCAAACAGATCATCAGTGGTTTTAGGAAAATGCCATATTTCATAGATGTGAGCGATCCGATACCCTTTTTCTATAGCCATCTCGAGCTCTATAGTGCACCAGGTGCCTGTCAGCGCCCGTTCTTCATCACTGTGGTCACAAATATCTGCCTGGGAATTTGCAGCGCATGTGTAGCAAAGGGGAAACATTAATTTTTTGTTGAGTTTTACCGGTAGAACTGGAAAAAATAAATCTCTCGGCGGGTAGACCTTGACTCTAGCAATGCCAAAGTATTTTTTAATGAATCCAAAATTGTCGTAGATGATGTCTGGATGGCCTACAGGGTATGTTTTAGTTTTGTTTACAAAGGGGTACAGACTGGTGAAATCGTAGTAGTGTAAAGTCTCCCCTTCTTCCAGATGGTGATAGAGCTTAATGGCGTTAGTTCGCCCGCCATAAAGCGCATCACGGGGGTCTAAAGGAACGGGGAATTCCATCTGACGAAGAAATGTTTGAAGGTTAGAATCATTTTCAACCATTTCATTCCACTCATGTTCCCACATCAGTCTTACTGTGTACCCGCAACACTGTAAGTAACGCTTTTTAGCTAAAAAGGTGTAATATAACTGGCCGTAGGACGTACTCGTGACCTTATTCGTGTCATTTTCATTATAGCACACGGGACAGCCGTGGTAAAAACACCCCTGAAATTCAAAGGCTATGTGCTGGCCACTAACATAGGCATAGCCATCTAGAAAATACTTCCCGACCTGTTTTTCACCGCCTCTCAAAGCGTGCTGTATGTCGATGTTCTCAGAGTGGGCTACATACATGAGCCACTGTATAGCGGGTGTCGAGTAGCGCTTTTTTGCCTTGTGATAATTATCACCAGGTAAAATGGCGATTGTCTTTTTTGGAAGAAATTTAAACCGGTACATTGTCATACACACCGAGGCCAGGGTGATGAGCTGAAAAGGATCAACACATCTGCTCACTACAATCCTTTGCTTTTGACGCTTACAGTATTTTTTAACATTTTTCTGAGTCATCTGCATAATACGCTCTCTATAGATCTCGCAGGCGTGTCTCAAAATTTCAACATCTTGTTTGCAATAAGATTTTAGCTCGGCCTTGAAGTCAAAAGTTGTATTTACCTGTGTCTCATACCACTCCAGGAACTCTACCTTCTCACCAGGTGACATGTACTCCACCCCATAATATTTTACATCAGGTATGGGGCCTACATAGTTTTGGTTTTCTCTGGTATTGAAAAAGTGTGGAAAATGCCCTTTGCCGCCTGAAAAGCCCATGGCCTGTGGTAATTTACTGAGTTTCATGGGGATAAAATTTAGAGAGTCTATGAACCTTATAGACAAATCGGGTAGCGACACACACAAGAGACGGCCACCTTGGGTTATCAACTGTACTTGTAGTTTTTCAGAAATCAGTTCCTTAACAATAAAGTATGCATCATATCTTCCACCATTGTGGGCAATAAATGTATGATCTGAAAATTTACCGCTTGTAAAGAACTGTACAAAGTCATGTGTACAGGTATCACCCTCAAACTCCCAGGAGGGGTGGCCATACAGCATTGTAGCATAAATGTAATTCGGGACGTGTGTGCCTGTCTCCTGCATACATTCAAAATCATAAAAGATATAACAATCTGACTCATCCTGTGCTACATACTTCCGCATGTAACAAAGATGGGCATCGAATTTATTTATATGTCTGCGACATACAGGACAGCGCAAACCATTACATTTATGCTCTGTTTCGCTATTTCTGGGGACAAAACGGTTGCATTTATCACAAAATGTTTTAAGTCTGCAGAATGCCGGGTCGCCTAATCCCAATTGTTTGTGATAATCTAAGCACACGCTCGAGCGGCAATAAACTCTGCAAACAGGACATCTGGGTTGCTGGTCGGGCCCGCTTTCTTCACAATTCTCTCTCTGACAGGTTTTACAAAAATACTGGCAGGCGTGTTTGTTTTTGTGGTGAAACACTGAATTGCAGAGCTCACAAAAGTAATCAGCACCGATAAAACCCTTCATATTTTTGATCCCGTAGTAGTGATTATCATGGAACAATATGAATACTGTTTTGCCATTAGGTGTATTACCGCTCTGAAAGTAACGCCAATCGCCCTGACTATAGTACAGTACTTTAATGGTGACCCGCAAATATTTTTCAAATGCAGGGATGTCGCTAAAACTCACTAATTGATCATCAGGGATGCCCAGTGCTGCGTGTATGTTTTTAGAGCGGCTCAGTAAAACACCATCAGTGACATCCGTGTCGTCCATCAGGGCGCACACACTAGCAGCCAAACACAGATTTGTCGTGTAATTGTTAAAATCATACAGCCATTGTCTCTTTTGTTTAATGATCTGACTGCTCGCTATAGATTTCAAGCGCCTTTTTTGTTTTACACCACCGCGTCGGTTTTTAATGATGGTGACGACTAGCTTTAGCGAATTGGATGATATGCATTCATTGTTACTTTGAAGTGCGCTGGCAACAGCATTTAAAAAAGATTCGGAATTAAAATCTTCACGGGTTTGTTTTGTAGTGAAAATAGGGTCTAAAGTATCGCCGGCATCAAACCTTAACTGTACAAAGTCGCCAGGTTCAATGTCCCTGATGATTCTATCCAGTAATGCCTGAATTCCTTCATGAACAATATTCAAGCCCTCTTCAAATGATCGTACACGCTCCAAATTTACAAATCTAAAATGATCTGTATGTATATGACCATTGAAATTGCGGAGGGCTCTTTCATGATGATGGATGTGTTGCAAAAATACTGTATGATC
Organism: Ranitomeya imitator; assembly: GCF_032444005.1. Classification (NCBI taxonomy): domain Eukaryota; kingdom Metazoa; phylum Chordata; class Amphibia; order Anura; family Dendrobatidae; genus Ranitomeya; species Ranitomeya imitator. The sequence goes on from NC_091284.1 coordinate 214,105,425, forward strand.
GGTGCTCCGCACATTACCAGCAGCGTCAGCGTCTGCGGCTTGTGAATTTTGTGTAGATGCATGTGCGGCATCTGCAGAGCTGCCTGGACTATGTGAGTGTTGTTCTGACTCTTGTGACGACGTCTGTGGTGTCTGTAGAGGCATTGCAGGACACATGTCACCACGACGGCTCCTAGAGCATAGCGCCCGTCTAGCGCTGACCAACAATTTTAGAGCCCTCTTTATAACTCTAGCCCTATTATACCTGGGTAGTGTTAGTTTAGGTGATTTATGCATGCCGTAGCCGACCATATCTAGTCATAATGGGGTCGCTGTAGTTGTTATCTCGCCATCCAGCAACAGGCTCCGAAGTGCGTATAGTTCGGACTTATTAGCCTGTGTTGGGCTTTGTGTTGATAATAATTTTTCAAAAGTATCGCAAAAAAACATTATTTTGGGGACCCAGCGTTTGTAGCGTAAGTAGCGGACGATGTGTTCCTGAAATACAAGCATTTCAACGGGGCCCCAGCTGCGGGATTCATGCTGCAGATCTGTAGCTGGCGCATGAATCCGTGGCTTTTTACACACCTTAAGCTCTTTACACCCCTTAACATCAGCCGGCCGCGACCTCTTTGACCGTTTCTTAACATTAACAGAGTTAGATACACAGACATGAGATATGTCACCCAAATTAGAGGGTCCTGAGGGTCCTGCCCCAGAGGCATTAGCAGGCCCCGTTACACATGGTGCTGACGGTTGCATAGTGTGGGACATACGTATAATGAGCGGTTCTACGGATGGTTGCTTACCATCAGCGAGCTGGTCAATCTCGCGATCATACTCTTCACGAGTCATCGTGGCTGTTGCACCCACGGCACAGGATGCGGTTGGTGGCTCTGTAACATGTTTTGTTTTTCGCTTATGTTTTCGGGGTGCCTCGACCACTTCTGGATATAGTAGCGCGGGGTCATTCACACGGATTGTCGATGGCTGTCCGGTGCTTGAATGGGGTATTTCATGATGGTCCGACGGTACAGGGTTTCCTGCGTCCTGAACCACGCAGATCGGTGATAGCGGATATGCTCTAACAGCTCCATTAGCCGTCTGTATCGCCGACCACGCTGGTGCTGCGCCATTCTCGGTGATCTGTAGCGGCTGTAGAGGTGCTGGAGGTGTTTTTCTCATGACTTTGCGCTTAGTTGTAGGAAAGATTATACATGTGTCAGATATGTGCGAGACCGTCTCAGACCGCTGCGCTTAGCTGCAGGAAAGATTATACATGTGTCAGATATGTGCGAGACCGTCACAGGCCGCTGCGCTTAGCTGCAGGATAGATTATACATGTGTCAGATATGTGTGTGCCCTGGATCTCAATGGTGAAGCACGTGTATCATTGATTGTACAGAGACTGTGCATGTATACCAAAATATACACTTACGGGATAGCGATGTGTGGTGAATGATTGCCGTGGCGTCTTCTGCAGCTTCTGCGAGGCTCTCCATTAGCTCCGGTATATTCTCTTTTGTGAAAATTCTTCTAGGCTTCAGTTTACAAGCTATAAATAAAGATACAGGCCTTAGTAGAGGCGTGGTGGATTTTCGCAGAGCGGTTGTGCAAAAAACTTTTCATACGATTCTCACCTTTCCCTTTTTTGCCCGCCGGTACGAGCTGTTTTTTAGGTGCTCTAGAATCAGGGCTGTTTCTCGGCGTGGGGGTCTGGTACATCAGTTCCTCAACAGGCGGCTGCTTGTGTTCCGTGGTGGTTGGTTCTGGAAACATGTCGACATCTGTAAAGAATTAATATATATATTTACGCGTCTAAATACTTAAAAGCTATATACACACACACACATACATACACAGCAGTCACACAACGCACCTATGATGTCCTGAGTCAAATCCCACACAGCAGCGACACCTGCATTAGAGTTACTATACTCAGCTCCAGGTGTATCACACTCCAGAGTAGGCACGCTGAAGCCGTTTAAAAAATCATCGCTGTAGTTGCTGATAAATTCATCTACAGCATCGGGGGTGTTCCTGGTAAATTCATCTAGATTATCGGGGAGGACCCTGATTAATTCATCTTAAACAAGAAAGAATAAACAATATAAAGATAATAAATAAAACAATCCTTACTTAGAATGGGCCGCTAACAGATACATGTATATAAATCTTGAAACATACCGAGTACCGAATCCGCAACTTGACTGGAAAAAGCCGAAAAATTTTGGGATTCCATCTAAAATAAATTATCTGTGTAAATTTTTTGCGCAATCTATATTAACCACACACCACCACTCGTCAAACTCATTTATATACCCCAACAAATAAAACTGCGGCCCGTGTATAAATATTCTTATACTAAGCAAATCATGGGTAATACGGCTAAGTCTTTCTATATTAATTATGCGCCACTAAATATGGTTTATGCGGTAAAACTATATTACACAGCCCCACTAAATATACCGCTACTGTATAAATATGACTATAAATATGTCTATGTTAAACAAAACACATGTAGTAAGTAAGCGCTGCAGGCGCTAGTTAGGGCGCATTAACAGTTATTAACTACTGTATTACATAAATTATGTTATAATAGCTGTCCGCGTCTAAGTCTTTCTATATTAATTATGTACCACAGAATATGTTTTATGCAGTAAAACTATATTATACAACGATACTAAATATGCAGCTAGCCTCCAGTATAACACTAACTTATTAAACAAATAACACCCTTAATTATGGTTTAGAGATGCATAGTTAAATATAATTAAGCATTTGCGAATAATAAGACAACTGGCAAATATACTTACATTTAGAATAGCTCTGCTTTTTTTAGTCTAGTCGGACTTCTGGTGAATGTCTGATGTACTGTAGTGGGACAGTCAGCTGTATTTATCCTGAGTGTCAGAAATCAGCTCACCTGTTAACACCCAGAAACACACCCAGTTACGCCCATCACACGCCTTCTGTTAACACCCAGAACACAACCATACATGCAATTAATGCATGCATTAACTCACGCATGATATAGCCGGATTAAAACAGGAATTTTTATACAGCTGAATTTCTGAAAGAAGCAGGCTGTTGATTAACGAGCCACAATCATTTTAATCAATCATGACGTCTAAATCGTATGATGCCATATTAGAAAATCAATATTTTACAAGCCAGGCACCCGGATCATTCTCGGGTATTGACAAATTATTTAGATCTGCAAGAGCACGCGGCATAAAGAAATCTGATGTTATTGCTTGGTTGAATAAGCAAGACACCTACACGCTACACAAGCCTGCTAGAAAACGCTTTTTGACAAATAAAATTTACGTCTCGGCCATTGATGCGCAGTGGCAGGCGGATCTCGTAAGTTTAATTGACTATTCAAGGGAAAATGATAATGTCAAATACATACTGACGGTGATTGATGTTCTATCGAGATACGCATGGTGCGTGGCCTTGACAAACAAGACAGGCGCTAGTGTCGCCAGATCGTTCGAATTAATATTTCAAAATGATAAGCGCATACCGAAGAAACTGCAGACGGATCGCGGCAAAGAATTTATAAATTCATCACTCAAGCAACTATGTAATACGCACAATATTCATCACTTTTTTACAAACAATGATGTAAAAGCCGCTATGGTCGAGCATTTTAATCGCACATTAAAAACCCGTATGTGGCGCTATCTTACGCATCATAATACCTTTAGGTATATTGATATTTTACCGGATTTACTGCATAGCTACAACCATACGTACCACTCAACGATCCGCTGTAGTCCCGCGTCTGTGTCAGAGAGAAACGTGATGCAAATCTGGCGCAATATTTACAGTTCTACTATTACTAATAAACCGATTAAACCGTCTTTAACGGTTGGCTCTCATGTGAGAATATCGCGCTATAAATCGCCCTTCTGTAAGGGCTATGAGAAGACATACAGCGAAGAGATTTTTTTAATTACCGCCGTCTCCAATAAATTTCATAAACCCCTTTATAAAATCAGTGATTTAGCCGGGGAGCCTGTAGAGGGGTCATTTTATAAGGAAGAGCTGCAAAAAATACCTATGGATGAGGATCGTGTCTACAGAGTAGAAAAAATTTTGAGAAAAAAACGTGTCAGGGGTGTGAGTCACTGCTTTGTCAAATGGCTGGGCTACCCCGAAAAATTCAATAGTTGGATCCCGGCCTCGGAGTTGACAGATATATAACCATGGAAGCGGGCTCATTTTTCGTGACATTACCCAGTAATTCGTCAATTAAAATCTACCCTGAAAACACAATATCTGAGTACAATACCAAGTTAGCGCGGGCCGTTCATCTTTCGGCAGATTATGAGGTGGCGTTAACGGAAATACAGTACCCCCATACGTGGAACACGTTTGATGCTTTTGAAGGGAGCTTCTACGTGGCTAAACACGGCGAACCGTTAGTACAGTATCACATAAAATCAGGATTTTACTCGTCCATTCCTAAGCTAGTTGGCGCGGTCAATGCCCGAATAGAAGCGCTGTATTTATCTACGCCTGCCTACAGAATACGGTATGATGAACTACGCCGCGAGGTGATCCTGACCGACCCATCCCCTATACAGTTTGCTCTGGGTACTAAGCTAAAATTTATTTTCGGACTGCAGACCGTCGATGACTCCCCCGTTGCTTTAATGCCGTGGAATCGCCGCTTTTACCCCGATTCAAAGGCTGGTTTTTATTCGCTTTTTGTATACACTGATATAATTCAACATCAACTTGTAGGTGACAGTTACGTTCAACTGCTACGAACCGTAGAAGTTAGCGGCGATGATAATGATATTGTCACGGTGCGCTACTCACGGCCCGATTACATACCGCTGTGCAAGCAACACTTTGACTCCATAAACATTACAGTCATGTCGGACCAGGGCACGCCGGTTAAATACAGATACGGCAAGTGTATAGTGCGATTACATTTTAGACCTCGCCAGCATTGACACGATAAAATGTTGTCTCAAAGGGTGTATGGAGATCCTGCTGTTTATGCCCGCTACTATACTGCCCAGTCGGGGGACGGACTAGAGGGGTTCCGCGGGAGCGAGTACATGTATGGCTCTGGACTGGCAGGACTATTTAAAGGCTTATTTCGTCGCGCCGTGCCGCTTTTCAGAAAAGGCTTAGAATTAGTAAAACTACACGTTCGGACGGCTGCCCGGAACATCGCTGCAGATGCCGTGACATCAGCATCGACGGCCCTTATGAAAAGGATAAATACACCAACCCAGCAAGACGGATCTGGGATAATCTATGTCGCTAAAAAAGCCAAAAAAAGAAAGCGGCGCGTTTGCCCTCCTTTACCGCCGATGCTCATGAATAAAACTACATCCAAGAGACGGCCCCGTCAGAAACGAGTAAGACGCTCTGCGGACGACATCTTCTAATCAGTTACCATGGCTTTCCTGCATGACGCTTCTGTAGAGTGCGCAAAATCTGAACTGGATATTTTTGCCGTACCACCGACTCAAACAAGTATCGAGAAATCTCTATTTGTAGAAGTACAGCCGGTTGCTGCTCTGTCAGACAATGGACCGTTGGAGTTTTACATATCTGGTAGCGGTGATTATTATTATGATCTGAACAACACGCTGCTGTACATAAGCTGTCGCATCGTGAAGCAGGATAATACGGCCATCGCCGATGGTGCGCGTGTGGCGCTCATAAACTACCCTCTAGCCACTCTTTTTAACCAGGTCGATATTACTCTGGGAGACCGACTTATCTCACAATCGGACAATCTCTACAGCTATAGAGCGTACATAGAGACCCTTTTAAATTACAGTTCACAGACGCTGGCATCACAATTTACAGCCGGTTTGTTCTATAAAGACACTGCGGGGCATCATAATGACAGGCGCCTGGATGGTGCAAATGCGGGATTTATCAAAAGAGCCAGTGCCGCCTCTCGCTCAAAACCCATCGACCTTTTGGGACCCATTTTTGGGGATATATTTAACCAGCCAAAGTTAATATTGAACGGCCTTGACCTTAAGGTTAAGCTGTCAAGAAATAAGGATACTTTCTGCCTCATGTCCGCAGAAGCCGAGCCGCTGAAGGTACAAATCTCGCAGGCGGCTCTCTATGTGAAAAGAGTGCAGGTATCACTTGCTGTCCGAATCGGCCACAGCCAGGCCCTCCTAGCCGCTACAGCCAAGTACGCTGTTGACCGAACATGCCTGAAAGTGTACAGCATCGCCGCAGGGACCAAAAACTGTTATATTGGGGTTTGTAGATAATGAGGGCTTCAGCGGTTCTTATACAAAAAACCCGTTGGACTTTCACCACTACCACGTCAACCACGCGGCATTATATCTGGATGGTCAGCAGATACCCGCGAGGCCTTATAATCCTAATTTTAATGCTGATTTAGCCATCAGAGAATATATGGCGCTTGCCCATATATCGGGCAAGCAAAAGGCTGATTGTGCCATGGCGATAGATCGTGAAGAATTTATGGCTGGCTTCACGCTATTTGCTTTTGATTTATCGCCTGATCAAGAGCCTGGAGGCCATTTCTCGCTCATTAAAACAAGTAATCTGCGTGCTGAAGTCCGCTTTGCGATAGCGACACCCCACACGATAAATATGATTGTCTTTGCAGTCAACCACACCATTTTGGAAATTAATAACAGGCGAGAGATCTTGTACGATTTTAATTAAGCAGCGATGGACAGTCTGCAGCTTACAGTTGTAGCGCGGTCCGATAATTATACAGACCGCATATTCGCCGGTGTGTTTCCGTGTGATTTGCTTCCGGAAGAAAGAGTGACTCAGAGACCCGCGGCATATATTGTGAATACAGACCCGGCGAATCAAGCTGGTCGCCACTGGATATTAATCGTACTCTGCGACGATAAGACGGGCATATTTTTTGACAGTTACGGCCTCCGTGCGGATAATATTATCTTTCCACGCGCTTTTGTGACATTCCTGAACAAGAATTGTTATTCTTATTGTTATCAGAGCGCACAAATTCAAGATTTGTATAGCCGTGTATGCGGTCATTATTGCATATATGTATTATACCATTTAGCGCGAGGCTTTCCATTTAAGAAGGTTTTACAGCACTTCACGTCTGACTTGCAGAATAATGATCGCACCGTATCAGGTTTTGTGACATCAAGATTTTCAGATGCAGTCCTTTGTTCATCGTGTCGTTATCAGATTCCGCAAAGATGCATTTGTCAGCATCATGCTGTTAGCTAACTTAAAATTTGAGATGCTGTTTTATTGTGAGAAATAAAATTTATATTCATATAAAACACACCGCTTCTTACTTGTGTTGTAACATTGGGTCATATTATAGCTTGTGTTGTAACATTGGTGCATATTATATATATATATAGCAGAAATAAGTTGTCCAGTAACTCTTCTGTTTGTGTATATAAGGCAGCCACAAGGAGAAAATCTGCTACACTGTGAATAAACACAGCTTGCAATGCCCCACAGATAACAGCTAAATAACTTCTCAGATGCCATCTTCAGGACACAAAAAAGAGAAAGCAAATATCAAACATTCGGCGTTATAAAATCCAATGCCTGGGCACATGACCCGCAATAACCTTCAGGTACAATACATGTACAAACAGAAAAGCTGCCTCTTCTGCTTGTGAAAATAAACATTTATTGGGTACGCAAATACAACAGCAATTGACCTAGGTGTTATAAACGTCTGAACCGCAGTTAACCTAAACATTTAGGTAATGTTCACCATTTAGTTAGTGTTCACCATTTACAAAAACAAATAGACAGCTTTAAGTTCTCCACTATATGAATACACTGCAAATACCCACAGCAGATTCTCTGTTTGTGAAAATAAACATTTAGTTAATGTTCACCATAGTGTTCAGTAGAGACACATATAAACAGCTTTAAGTTCTCCACTATATGAATACACTGTGAATAAAACAAAAGCTTACAGAATCAAACTCGGGGATACGTATAAAATCTATTATAAAACAAATGAGAAAGGTGTTATAAACCACGTGTAAAATAAATACACGACTAGGCTATAATTATAAACATGTGTTATTCCACAAAATACGGGAATAATATCAAAACTACAACAAATTAAACTATATTAAACTATATCAAAAGGGGGAATCAAACAAGGAGGGACAGCTGGATACCAGCCGTCAGACAAGGGGAGGGGAGGGGTTACACACTTTGATACACTTTGATAGGGGCGGGGCACTTGTCAGATTGAGTTTGACGAAACCACCCGATGCTACACTACTACAGATCATTTTTTTGCAGTGCACTGCACTGACCTCCCAACATCCCAACAAAGTCAATGAGTTTCCCAGAATTGCTATTCAGACATGACCTTTTGTGAGAATCCGTATTTTTTGGTAGAAAACTGATCCTCACAAAAAAAGAGCATGTCAATTCATGTTGCATTTTTCAGATATATATATAAATATATATATATATATATATATATATATATACACACACACACTTTTCCCCCTTTTTTTACTGTAATTTTTCATTTCTAAGAAATTAAACATAGGAGCCTATACTTATTAAATATTGCACTGTAAAAATTGCAACAAAACTATAATGTGTGAAATGAATAGGGAAAATGTGAATTTGGGTGGAATATATTTTTGCATGGGGGGCCCATTTGAAAGTTCGCATCGGGGCCCATAACTTTGTAGTTACGCCTCTGGATGGAGGTTATGTGCAGGCAATGATGGAAGCGATGGGCAATTATGGTGAGGGAGGAAATGATGGAGGTGATGGGCAATGAGGGTGAGGGGAGGCAATGATGAAAGTGAGGTGCAATGATGGTGGGGGCGGGAATGATGGAGGTGATAGGTAATGATGGTATGGGAGGCAATGATGGAGGTGATGGGCAATGATGGTGGTGGGGGAGACAATGATGGAGATGATGGGCAATGATGGTGGTGGAGAGACAATGATGGAGGTGATGGGCAATGATGGTGGTGGGAGAGACAACGATGGAGGTGATGGGCAATGATGGTGGGGGGAAGACAATGATGGAGGTGATGGGCAATGATGGTGGTGGGGGGGAGGCAATGATGGAGGTGAGGGGAGGCAATGATGGAGATGATGGGCAATGATGGTGGTGGAAGAGACAATAATGGAGGTGATGGGCAATGATGGTGGGGGGAAGACAATGATGGAAGTGGTTGGCAATGATGGTGGTGGGGGGAGCAATGATGGAGGTAATGGGCAATGGTGGAGGTGGGAGGCAATGATGGAGGTGGTGATGAAATGGACAATGATGGTGGGGAGGAGGCAATGATGCAGGTGGTGGAATGGGCAGTGATGGAGGTTGTGGGGGAGAAGGCAATGATGGAGGTGGTGATGAGGACAATGATTGGGTGGAGAGGGGCTGCATTATACTTTATGAGGGGGCTACATTATATTCTGTGGGAGGACTGCATTATTCTCAGGGGACTACATTATATTATGGGAGGCTACATCATACTGTGTGAGGGCGCTACAGTATACTCTATGGGGGGCTGCATTATATTCTGTGGTGGGGCTGCATTCTCTCAGTTGACTACATTATATTCTGTGGTGGCTGCATTAAACTATATGAGGGGGGCTGCATTATACCCTTTGAGGGAGCTACATTATATTCTATGGTGGGGACTGCATTATACCTGAGGGGGTTGCATTATATTTTGTGGGGTGCTGCATTATATTCTATGAGAGGGGACTGCGTTATATTTTATGAGGGGGCTAAATTATATTCTATGAGGGGGCTACCCCAACCCCTGCTACATAATTAAGATGTGAACTACCTTATATTATACCCTGATATTAGCACTTTTTCACTGCACAATTGGTAGTCTTGTATCTATTTCTATGTAGCTACATAGTGGGCCCCAAGAATGATTTTCTCTGGTGGGCCCAAGGTGCTCCAGTCCGACGCTGCCCTTGGCTGTGTTATACGCTCGTGTAAGTGAGGTAAGACCCTTTATTCATCCTGCAGATCTTCTCCCATTAGCCTCTTATGCTGGAGTCCGGCCTCAATTACTTTTTTGCAATACTTTTGCATACTTCTACATATACCGTGCTTGTGACATGTGTACACTATACAAATATAGTGTTTGTTTATGTTACATGACATCTTTGCAAGGTGAATCTATTTGTCAGCTCTAAATCCTGATGAGCACAGTGTCCTGGTGACCCCCTGCCCCCTCCAGAGAAGGATGAGGCTGCTGTGTCCAATCTGCTCCCTGACAGGACACAGCAGCTCAATTCTGAAGACTGAAGTTTTTCAGAGAAGTTTGGAGAATAAGTGACACCTGTGTGAATCTTGAGAGGGGGCTCCTATGTCATGTCAGGGGGCAGACTGGGCACAGCCAGCATTATCCTTCTCTGCAGGTGGTGAGGGGGGAGGGTTCACCAGCACAGACCACGCTGTGCTCTTATCAGGATCTATAGCTGACACATAGACAGGGGTCAGGTGCTGATAATTAGTGTTGAGCATTCCGATACTGCAAATATCGGGTATCGGCCGATAATTGCTGTATCGGAATTCCAATACCGAGATCAGATACTTTTGCGATATCGGATACCGGAATCGGAAGTTCCCATAGTGCAATGATGCACTATAATGGAGTGTGGGCGGTGTGTGGGCGGAGACTGCGTGTGTGTGTGCGGGCGGGGTCTGGGCCTGCCGGGGGTTTGTACGGGCCTCTTGGGGGTCTGTTCGCGCCTTTGCCGGGGGCATTTGCGGGCTGCCCGGGGTCTGTGCATGCCTGCCGTGGGTCTGTGCGGGCCTCCCGGGGCTCTGTGTGGGCTGCTGGGGTCTGTATGGGCCTCTTGGGGGTCTGTGCAGGCCTGCCGGGGGTCTGTGCGGGCTGCCAGGGGTCTGTGCAGGCCTGCCAGAGCTCTCTGCGGGCTGCCGGGGGTCTGTGTGGGCTGCTGGTGGTCTGTACAAGCTCCTGGGGGTCTGTGTGACCTGCCGGGGGTCTGTGTGGCCTGCCGGGGGTCTGTGCGGGCTGCCGGGGGTCTATACGTGTGTGCAGGCATCGTCCGATGGGACTACAAGTGCCTGCTACAGTGGCAGTGATTGACACATTAGGCAATGATGGGACAGTAGTAGTCTGGCTAATGTGTTGAATGTAAAAAAAAAAAAAAATACTACATACATACTACATACATACTACATACATACTACTTACTCATACATGCTACATACATACTACATGCTACATACATACTACATGCTACATACATACTACATGCTACATACTACATACATACTACATACATACTATATGCAACATACATACTACATACATACTACATACAATACATTCATACATTACATGCAATACATACATATAGACGTACAGTACATCAAACATAGATTAAATACTCGCCATTACTTGTCATTTTGATCCCCGAAGCCAGTGTCATCTGTAAAAAATATTAAGATAACAAACAACCAATATAATCCCTAGTCCACAGAAATCCACAAGTGTCCCACGACGATCTCCCGTGGAGAACGGCAGCATCAGCTAATGTGACCGCTCTCCAGGGGCTCCAGCAATCCAATGATGGGAGGAGGGTATCCTTCCGCACTGTATTCCTCCGCCGCTATAAAAAAATAGTCCCTAGTCTCACTTTTGGCATTGCTGTGAGAGAAATTTTCCCATGCAGCAATTGCCATAAAGTGAGACTTTGAACTATAGTAACCTCAGTGATGCACTGCAGGAGCCATTGTCTCCTGTCAGTGTGTCACTGAGGGTCCTGTAGAGCAGTGATATCACCCGATGTCACTGTTCTATAGGGGACATCGTCGTGGGACACTTGTTATTAATTGGACTACGGCGGACAGGTAGTATACGGTTTATTATTTTACGTTTTTTGCAGGCGCAAAAGTATGGTAAGTATTGTTAAATGAAGAATATTAAAATACTTTTTTCCTAATGTGTGTGTGTGTTTTATTAACCCTTTATTACTATTGGATTAATAATGGATAGGCGTCTTATTGATGTCTCTCCGTTATTAACCCGGCTTAATGTCACCTTACAATAGCAAGGTGAAATTAACCCCTTATTACCCCATATCCCACTACTACACAGGAGTGGGAAGAGAGGGGCTAAGTGCTGGAATTGGCGCATCTTACAGATGCACCATTTCTGGGGTGGCTGCGGACTGATATTTGTAGCCGGGGGGGGGCAATATCCATGGCCCCTCTCTAGGCTATGAATATCAGCCTGCAGCTGTCTGCGTACCCTTTCTGGCTGTAAAATATAGGGGGACCCCACGACATTTTTTGGGGGTCCCCCTATTTTAATAGCCAGTAAAGGCTATGCAGACAGCTGCGGGCTGATATTCATAGCAGGCTACAAATATTGGCCCCTGGCCGTCGGCTTTCCCCCTCTGGCGCAGAAAATTGCGCGGGAGCCCACGCCGTTTATTTCCGTTTTTTTTTTTAATTCAATGCTCATTAAGGCCTCTTTCACACTTGCGTCAGTAATGGTCCGTCGCTACGCGTCGGGCCGACGTACTGACGCACGTTGTGAAATTTGTGCACGACGTGGGCAGCGGATGCAGTTTTTCAATGCCTCCGCTGCCCATTCTGAAGTCCGGGGAGGAGAGGGCGGAGTTTCGGCCGCGCATGCGCGGTAGAAATTCACGGACAAAAAAAAGTTTACTTGAACATTTTTTCGTGCCGACAGTCTGCCAAAACATGACGGATCCGTTGCACGACGGACGCGACGTGTGGCCATCCATCGCGATCCGTCGCTAATACAAGTCTATGGGTAAAAAACACATCCTGCGAGCACATTTGCAGGATCCGTTTTTTTCCCAAAACGATGGATTGCGACGGATTGCTAAAAACGCAAGTGTGAAAATAGCTTTAGAAACATCGGCCTTTCTATTATATATCTATGGATATATCTATCTATAGATATATTAATAGATAGATATATTGATAGATACATAGATGTATCTATCCATATATCTGGCTGCTTTCACACATCAGGTTTTTGCCGTCAGGCACAATCCGGCGAGTTTTGAAAAAAACGGATCTGTTTTTTCCTCCAGATCCGTTTTTTCAGTCGGATCCGTTTTTTTCAAAACTCGCCAGATTGTGCCTGATGTCAAAAACCCGATGTGTGAAAGCAGCAGCCAGATATATGGATAGATACATCTATATATCTATAGATATATCTATCTATAAATATATCTATAGATAGATATATCCATAGATATACAATAGAATGTCCGATTTTTCTAAGGCTACTTTCACACTTGCGTTTTTAGCAATCCGTCGCAATCCGTCGTTTTGGGAAAAACACGGATCCTGCAAAAGTGCTCGCAGGATGCGTTTTTTACCCATAGACTTGTATTAGCGACGCATCGCAACGGATGGCCACACATCGCGTCCGCCGTGCAACGGATCCGTCGTGGTTTGGCAGACCGTCGGCATGAAAAAACATTCAAGTGAACGTTTATTGTCCGCAGTGTGTGCCATTTTCTACCGCGCATGCGCAGGCGAAACTCCGCCCCCTCCACCCCGCACTTTAGAATGGGCACCGGATGCGTTGAAAAACTGCATCCGCTGCCCACGTCGTGCACAAATTTCACAACGTGCGTCGGTACGTCTGCCCGACGCATAGCGACGGACCCGTACCAACGCAAGTGTGAAAGAGGCCTTTATGAGCTTTTAATTAAAAAAAAAAACGGCATGGGCTCCCGCGCAATTTTCTGCGCCAGAGGGGGAAAGCCGGGGGCCAATATTTGTAGCCTGCTATGAATATCAGCCCACAGCTGTCTGCGTAGCCTTTACTGGCTATTAAAATAGGGGGACCTGTTATGAACTGGTGATTCAGAACCACAATGGACCTAGTGGTTAAGAGCACACAAAGTGACCTGATAGTTACTAATAACATAGGACGAGCTCTGAGATGTGGGAACTCTGCTGACCGCAATCCCTAATCCTATCATACCACACTAGAGGTAGCCGTGGAGCGCTCCTGACCAGACCTAGGCGCCTTGGGCACAGCCTGAGAAACTAGCTAGCCCTGAAGATAGAAAAATAAGCCTACCTTGCCTCAGAGAAATTCCCCAAAGGAAAAGGCAGCCCCCCACATATAATGACTGTGAGTAAAGATGAAAATACAAACAAAGAGATGAAATAGAAAGTGAGGCCCGACTTACTGAATAGACCGAGGATAGGAAAGATAGCTTTGCAGTCAGCACAAAAACCTACAAACAACCACGCAGAGGGCGCAAAAAAGACCCTCCGCACCGACTAACGGTACGGAGGTGCTCCCTCTGCGTCTCAGAGCTTCCAGCAAGCAAGAAAAACCAACATAGCAAGCTGGACAGAAAAAATAGCAAACAAAAGTAACACAAGCAAAACTTAGCTTATGCAGGGCAGACAGGCCACAAGAACGATCCAGGATAGAGCAAGACCAATACTGGAACATTGACTGGAGGCCAGGAACAAAGAACTAGGTGGAGTTAAATAGAGCAGCACCTAACGACTTAACCTCGTCACCTGAGGAAGGAAACTCAGAAGCCGCAGCCCCACTCACATCCACCAGAGGAAGCTCATAGACAGAACCAGCCGAAGTACCACTCATGACCACAGGAGGGAGCTTGACCACAGAATTCACAACAGTACCCCCCCTTGAGGAGGGGTCACCGAACCCTCACCAGAGCCCCCAGGCCAACCAGGATGAGCCAAATGAAAGGCACGAACCAGATCGGCAGCATGAACATCAGAAGCAAAGACCCAGGAATTATCTTCCTGACCATAACCCTTCCACTTAACCATGTACTGGAGTTTCCGACTCAAAATACGAGAATCCAAAATCTTCTCCACTATATACTCCAACTCCCCCTCAACCAAAACCAGGGCAGGAGGATCAACGGATGGAACCACAGGTGCCACGTATCTCCGCAACAATGACCTATGGAATACATTATGGATGGAAAAAGAAGCTGGAAGGGTCAAACGAAAAGACACAGGATTAAGAACCTCAGAAATCCTATATGGACCAATGAAACGAGGCTTAAACTTAGGAGAGGAAACTTTCATAGGAATATAACGAGACGACAACCAAACCAAATCCCCAACACGAAGTCGGGGACCCACACAGCGCCTGCGGTTAGCGAAACATTGAGCCTTCTCCTGGGACAATGTCAAATTGTCCACTACATGAGTCCAAATCTGCTGCAACCTATCCACCACAGTATCCACACCAGGACAGTCTGAAGACTCAACCTGCCCTGAAGAGAAACGAGGATGGAAACCAGAATTGCAGAAAAACGGCGAAACCAAAGTAGCCGAGCTGGCCCGATTATTAAGGGCAAACTCAGCCAAAGGCAAAAAGGACACCCAATCATCCTGATCAGCAGAAACAAAACATCTCAGATATGTTTCCAAGGTCTGATTGGTTCGTTCAGTCTGGCCATTTGTCTGAGGATGGAAAGCCGAGGAAAAAGACAAATCAATGCCCATCCTAGCACAAAAGGCTCGCCAAAACCTCGAAACAAACTGGGAAGCTCTGTCAGAAACGATGTTCTCCGGAATGCCATGTAAACGAACCACATGCTGGAAAAACAATGGCACCAAATCAGAGGAGGAAGGCAATTTAGACAAGGGTACCAAATGGACCATCTTAGAGAAGCGATCACAAACCACCCAAATGACCGAGATTTTTTGAGAGACGGGGAGATCCGAAATAAAATCCATAGAGATATGTGTCCAGGGCCTCTTCGGGACCAGCAAGGGCAAAAGCAACCCACTGGCACGAGAACAGCAGTGCTTAGCCCGAGCACGAATCCCACAGGACTGCACAAACGAACGCACATCCCGCGACAGAGACGGCCACCAAAAGGATCTAGCCACCAAATCTCTGGTACCAAAGATTCCAGGATGACCAGCCAACACCGAACAATGAACCTCAGAGATAACTCTACTCGTCCATTTATCAGGGACAAACAGTTTCTCCGCTGGGCAACGGTCAGGTCTATTAGCCTGAAATTTTTGCAGCACCCGCCGCAAATCAGAGGAGATGGCAGACAAAATGACTCTCTCTCTTTGAGAATACCCGCCGGCTCAGGCAAACACGGAGAGTCGGGCACAAAACTCCTAGACAGGGCATCCGCCTTCACATTTTTAGAGACCGGAAGGTACGAAACCACAAAGTCAAAACGGGAGAAAAACAGCGACCAACGAGCCTGTCTAGGATTCAACCGTTTGGCAGACTCGAGATAAGTCAAGTTCTTGTGATCAGTCAAGACCACCACGCGATGCTTAGCTCCTTCAAGCCAATGACGCCACTCCTCGAATGCCCACTTCATGGCCAGCAACTCTCGATTGCCAACATCATAATTACGCTCAGCAGGCGAAAACTTCCTGGAAAAGAAGGCGCATGGTTTCATCACCGAGCCATCAGAACTTCTTTGCGACAAAACAGCCCCTGCTCCAATCTCAGAAGCATCAACCTCGAACTGGAACTGGAGCGAAACATCTGGCTGGCACAACACAGGGGCAGAAGAAAAACGACGCTTCAACTCCTGAAAAGCTTCCACAGCAGCAGAAGACCAATTGACCACATCAGCACCCTTCTTGGTTAAATCAGTCAACGGTTTAGCAATACTAGAAAAATTATTGATGAAGCGACGATAAAAATTAGCAAAGCCCAGGAACTTTTGCAGACTCTTCAGAGATGTCGGCTGAGTCCAATCATAAATGGCCTGGACCTTAACAGGGTCCATTTCGATAGTAGAAGGGGAAAAAATGAAACCCAAAAATGAAACCTTCTGAACACCAAAGAGACACTTTGACCCCTTCACAAACAAAGAATTCGCACGCAGGACCTGGAACACCATTCTAACCTGCTTCACGTGAGACTCCCAATCATCCGAGAAGACCAAAATATCATCCAAATATACAATCAGGAATTTATCCAGGTACTCTCGGAAGATGTCATGCATAAAGGACTGAAATACTGATGGAGCATTAGAAAGCCCGAATGGCATAACCAGGTACTCAAAATGGCCCTCGGGCGTATTAAATGCTGTTTTCCATTCATCGCCCTGTTTAATACGCACAAGATTATACGCACCACGAAGATCTATCTTGGTGAACCAACTAGCCCCCTTAATCCGAGCAAACAAATCAGACAGCAGCGGCAAGGGGTACTGAAATTTGACTGTGATTTTATTTAGAAGGCGGTAATCTATACAAGGTCTCAGCGAACCATCCTTCTTGGCCACAAAAAAGAACCCTGCTCCCAATGGCGACGACGACGGGCGAATATAACCCTTCTCCAAGGATTCCTTTACGTAACTCCGCATAGCGGCGTGCTCAGGCACAGACAAATTAAACAGTCGACCTTTAGGAAACTTACTACCAGGAATCAAATCGATAGCACAATCGCAATCCCTATGCGGAGGTAGGGCACTGGACTTGGGCTCATCAAATACATCCCGGTAATCCGACAAGAACTCTGGGACCTCAGAAGGGGTGGATGATGAAATAGACAGAAATGGAACATCACCATGTACCCCCTGACAACCCCAGCTGGACACAGACATTGATTTCCAATCCAATACTGGGTTATGGACTTGTAGCCATGGCAACCCCAACACGACCACATCATGCAGATTATGCAACACCAAAAAGCGAATATCCTCCTGATGCACAGGAGCCATGCACATGGTCAGTTGGGTCCAGTACTGAGGCTTATTCTTGGCCAAAGGCGTAGCATCAATTCCTCTCAATGGAATAGGATACTGCAAGGGCTCCAAGAAAAACCCACAGCGCCTAGCAAACTCCAAGTCTATCAAATTCAGGGCAGCGCCTGAATCCACAAATGCCATGACAGAATAGGATGACAAAGAGCAGATCAAAGTAACGGACAAAAGAAATTTCGACTGTACCGTACCAATGGTGGCAGACCTAGCGAACCGCTTAGTGCGCTTAGGACAATCGGAGATAGCATGAGTGGAATCACCACAGTAAAAACACAGCCCATTCTGACGTCTGTGTTCTTGCCGTTCAGCTCTGGTCAAAGTCCTATCGCATTGCATAGGCTCAGGTTTATGCTCAGATAATCCCGCCAAATGGTGCACAGTTTTACGCTCACGCAAGCGTCGATCGATCTGAATGGCCAAAGACAGACTCATTCAGACCAGCAGGCATAGGAAATCCCACCATGACATCCTTAAGAGCTTCAGAGAGACCCTTTCTGAAAATTGCTGCCAGCGCACATTCATTCCATTGAGTGAGCACAGACCACTTCCTAAACTTCTGAAAATATATGTCTACCTCATCCTGACCCTGACACAGAGCCAGCAAATTTTTCTCTGCCTGATCCACTGAATTAGGTTCATCATAAAGCAATCCGAGCGCCAGAAAAAACGCATCAATATTACATAATGCAGGATCTCCTGGCGCAAGGGAAAATGCCCAGTCTTGAGGGTCGCCACGAAATAATGATCTTAACTTGTTGAACTGGGTCACCAGAGGAGCGGGGTTTCAAAGCCAGAAACAGTTTACAATTATTTTTAAAACTCAGAAACTTAGCTCTATCTCCAGAAAACAAATCAGGAATAGGAATTCTTGGTTCTAACATAGAATTCTGAACCACAAAATCTTGAATATTTTGTACTCTTGCAGTGAGATGATCCACACAAGAAGACAGACCTTTAATGTCCATCACTACACCTGTGTCCTGAACCACCCAAATGTCTAGGGGAAAAGAAAGACAAAACACAGTGCAAAGAAAAAAAAAAAGGTCTCAGAACTTCTCTTTTCCCTCTATTCAGAAGCATTAGTACTTTGGGCCTCCAGTACTGTTATGAACTGGTGATTCAGAACCACAATGGACCTAGTGGTTAAGAGCACACAAAGTGACCTGATAGTTACTAATAACATAGGACGAGCTCTGAGATGTGGGAACTCTGCTGACCGCAATCCCTAATCCTATCATACCACACTAGAGGTAGCCGTGGAGCGCTCCTGACCAGACCTAGGCTCCTCGGGCACAGCCTGAGAAACTAGCTAGCCCTGAAGATAGAAAAATAAGCCTACCTTGCCTCAGAGAAATTCCCCAAAGGAAAAGGCAGCCCCCCACATATAATGACTGTGAGTAAAGATGAAAATACAAACACAGAGATGAAATAGATTTTAGCAAAGTGAGGCCCGACTTACTGAATAGACCGAGGATAGGAAAGATAGCTTTGCAGTCAGCACAAAAACCTACAAACAACCACGCAGAGGGCGCAAAAAAGACCCTCCGCGCCGACTAACGGTACGGAGGTGCTCCCTCTGCGTCTCAGAGCTTCCAGCAAGCAAGAAAAACCAACATAGCAAGCTGGACAGAAAAAATAGCAAACAAAAGTAACACAAGCAAAACTTAGCTTATGCAGGGCAGACAGGCCACAAGAACGATCCAGGAGAGAGCAAGACCAATACTGGAACATTGACTGGAGGCCAGGAACAAAGAACTAGGTGGAGTTAAATAGAGCAGCACCTAACGACTTAACCTCGTCACCTGAGGAAGGAAACTCAGAAGCCGCAGCCCCACTCACATCCACCAGAGGAAGCTCATAGACAGAACCAGCCGAAGTACCACTCATGACCACAGGAGGGAGCTTGACCACAGAATTCACAACAGGGACCCCCAAAAAATGACGTGGAGTCCCCCTATATTTTATAGCCAGAAAGGCTATGCAGACAGCTGAGGGCTGATATTCATAGCCTAGAGAGGGGCCATGGATATTGCCCCCTCCCCCCCGGCTTCAAATACCAGTCCGCAGCTGCCCCAGAAAGATGTGCCAATTCCGGCACTTAGCCCCTCTCTTCCCACTCCCGTGTAGCAGTGGGATATGTGGTAATAAGGGGTTAATGTCACCTTGCTATTGTAAGGTGACATTAAGTTGGGTTAATAATGGAGAGGCGTCAATAAGACGCCTCTCCATTATTAATCCAATAGTAATAAAGGGTTAATAAAATACACACTTTAGGAAAAAAGTATTTTAATATTCTTCATTTAACCATACTTACCATACTTCAGCGCCTGCAAAAAATGTAAAATAAAAAACCGTATACTACCTGTCCGCCGTAGTCCAATTAATAACAAGTGTCCCACGACGATGTCCCCTATAGAACAGTGACATCGGGTGATGTCACTGCTCTATAGGACCCTCAGTGACACAATGACAGGAGACAATGGCTCCTGCAGTGCATCACTGAGGTTACTATAGTTCAAAGTCTCACTTTATGGCAATTGCTGCGTGGGAAAATTTCTCACACAGCAATTCCAAAAGTGAGACTAGGGACTATTTTTTACAGCGGTGGAGGAATACAGTGTGGAAGGATACCTTCCTCCCATCATTGTGTTCTTGGAGCCCCTGGAGAGCGGCCGCATCAGCTGATGCTGCCGTTGTGAACAGGAGATCGTCGTGAGACACTCGTGGATTTCTGCGGATCAGGGAGTATATTGGTTGTTTGTTATTTTAATATTTTTTAATGGTGACACTGGCTTCGGGGATCAAAATGACAAGTAATGGTGAATGTAACCTATGTTTAATGTACTGTATGTCTATATGTATGTATTGTATGTAATGTATGAATGTATTGTATGTAATGTATGAATGTACTGTATGTAGTATGTATGTAGTATGTACTGTATATAGTATGTATGTATGTATGTATGTATGTGTGTAGTATGTATGTTATTTTTTTGTTTTGTTTTTTACATTCAACACATTAGCCGGATGATGGGACTACTACTGTCCCATCAATTGGCTAATGTGTCAGTCACTGTCACTGTAGCAGGCATCATCCGATGGGACTCGTAGTCCCATCGGATGATGCCTGCACACACGCACAGACCCCCGGCAGCCCGCACAGACCCCCGGCAGCCCGCACAGACCCCCGGCAGGCCCGCACTGACCCCCGGCAGGCCCCCACTGACCCCCGGCAGCCCGTACAGACCCCCGGCAGGCCCGCACAGACCCCCGGCAGGCCCGTACAGACCCCTAGCAGCCCGCACAGACCCCCGGCAGGCACACACAGACCCCCGACAGCCCGAACAGACCCCCGAGAGGCCCGTATAGATCCCCAGCAGGCCCGCACAGACCCCGCCCGCACACACAGACATGCACATTGTCTGCCCACGCACCGCCCACACTCTTCCCCACTCTGGAACAGGATGTAGAAGGACAGAAAGGGCTTATTTACATTCTGATATTTGGGTCCCATTGACTTGCATTGGTATCGGGCATCGTATCGGCGATATACGATATTTTTTGGATATCAGCCGGTCCAATCCGATACCGATACTTCTGGATATCGGAAGGTATCGCTCAACACTACTGATAATACGTATGATGCAGTGACTGAGCACACTGCCGGCTCACTGACCATGCATCTGCTGCATGTGTAGACTGGAGCCTGTCAGGACACCATCTACCAGCACAGGCTCAGGCACTCACTCCAGCTGCTCTGTGATGGTTGACTGGGGAGATTACTGCAGGAGCGCGGACTCAGCAGCGATTGGATGGTGGAAAGTCCCGCCCTCCTGTTGCTCAGCACTGGCTGCCTCGCTCTCTTGTCTGCCACAATGACCCTCAACCTCCTGCTCCTTCCACAAGATGCTCTGTCTAGTTTATGAAAACTCTGACACCGGGCCCCTCCAGGTCACGGGACCCATACATCAGTAAGGGTAAAAATGCAATGATGGAGGCCCTGGTTGAATGCTTCAGATTCTGCCCAAAGAATCAGAGGGCAGAGCAGAGAGTGAATTACCTCCAAATAGAAAGTGTGCTGAAAAAGAAAAAGATCCCAGAGTAAGTAAAATAATCAGTGAAATACAAAATAAATTATAAAGTACTTACTGTTAGAAAGTATGTTTCCTACTTTCTAAAAAGAATTAGAAGGTAGGTGTAGAATAAAGAACAGAAATGGCGGGAATTTAATTGACTGAATTAAAGCTACAGCAGAAAGGTTAAACATCCACAAGCGACTATCACCAGCAGGAAATGCCAGCATGGGGACAATATATAAAGTCGCACCCGAAAGGTGATAGGGCAGACAGACAGATGAAAATACCTGTGTTATGCTAAACAGACTACAGCCAGAATAATATAACATTTTGAACATTTTGGACTGGACAACCCCTTTAAGCTAGAAGTGAAATGAAGTATTATCCCATACAACATGCAGGACAGAAGGCATGTAAAAAATACTTTTCTTTACTACCAGAACACCCAATCAACCGATCCCTCAGGGGTCTTAAAATAATTTGCTTTCAGTTCTCTAACATGTAGTCTAGAGTTTAGGGGTTGGTCACTTGACAATTAGCGCTGTTCTCAAAATTTGTTACATTTTCTCTCTAGTTCAACATTAGAGATGAACCAACCCAAACAATAAAGTTCAGGGTTCATATCAGACACCTAGTGTCAGGTACCAAATCCAGAACATGGATTTCCAAACCGAAGTCCATGTTACTGTTCAGGTTTGCAAGCCTAATTAAGCTTGTTGAAATGCTGTAGCGCAGCCAATCAACAAGCTCTAAGACTTTGGGCTCTTCTGGCCCAATCACAGTCATGCCAAGTATGAAGGCCTGTATAAAGGCCGGATCACATGTTGCGCTACCATTCTGACATCTGTTGCCCTAACATCCTGGTGTACAGTCCCATAAGAACCTGGAGCAGTGTACCCTCACAGCATTGTGTAGAGTGCCCTCACAGTCTTGTGTGGAGCACCATAGCAGCCTTGTGTAGAGTTCCATGAGAGTCTGGTGTACCATGCCCATAGTACAGCCTGGTGCAGTGTGTCCGTAATATAGGCTGATGTACCATACCCGTAATATAGCCTCGTTCAGCATGTCCATAACACAGCTGTCAAGGGGTTACCACGACAGTGTGGAGCCAGAGGACAGCAGCTTCTGATTGCTCCTAATCCGGCGCTGAGAAGAAGCACTTCTCCTTCATTTTAAATGTGTTTGTTCCTTCTGGCAGAACAGGGCTTAATCGGCCATGTTGATAATTCCTGTGCTCACGGTGGAGCTCGGTTAGCCACTCCTTTCCCCTTTATAATCTGAGATCTTGTGAAAATCCTTGTTAGAGTTAGCATTTACTGCATGTCTAATGGAGGGAGAGGAGTACATATGAGAAGGAGTGTTGGAGGAGTAAACTATGAATGTTGTTTGGTTTGAATGTATGGTAATTCCTTATCCTTCTCTATGTTGGTTTATTCTCCTACATTCACACCTCAGTGCATTCCTCAGTTATATGTGAGTGAATATTTTGTGTGTCTGGAGTTTTCTGTTGACCCTTGTTTGTGTTGCCTTGTTTGTCAGGTGGGCGTACTACGGTGCACAATAGCGCCCCTCTTCCCTGGGTGGGGGAAGAGAACAGACGGAGGGCTAACTCCGGAGATAAGGCAAGGGTGGAGGCCCTGGAATTTTCACCTTTGGAAGTATCCCAGGGAGTAGTGCGAGCTAGGGCGCCCCCTAGTGTTAGGGACAGGGAAGGAGCCCCGGGTCACCTGTCAGCTGTGTTGTGACAACAGCCTGGTGTAGCGTGACCATAATACAGGTTGGTGTAACATGATCATTATACATGATGGTATAGCATGCCCATAATACAGCCTGATGCAACATGTCCGCAATACAGCCTGATGTTGCATGTGTGTAATAAAGCTTGATATAGCGTGGCCGTAACACAGCCTGGTGAAGCGTGACCGTAACACAGGCTGGTGAAGTGTGCATGCAATACAGCCTGGTGTATTGTGCCTGTAATAAAGCCTGGTATAGCGTGACCATAATACAGGCTGGTGTAGCATGCCCGTAATAAAGCCTGGTGCAGCATTCTCGTAATAGAGGCAGGTGTAATAATAATAATAAAATAATAATCTTTATTTATATAGCGCCAACATATTCCGCAGCGCTTTACAATTCAACAGTTCATACACAACAGTCAAAGAAAAACCTAATGATTAAATTCACTGCAGTAAATAAACAGCATAGTGCATGAAAATAATATACAGTACTTAGTTAACATGATTTTTGATTAAAAAAAAATAAATAAACCATCCCACCACTCCATGGTGACTGTAAGAGTCCTAACTCTAATATTAAAAACCTTTCCGTTTGTCAAGTGACATGCATGTAGATGTCACGCACGCGCCCAGACTGGTTGGCGCGGGCATACGGGGGTGTGGCCCCACTGGACCACAGACCAAACTTCCCTGGAAGGGGCGTAACTAAGTAGCTTCCTAGGTGGTCGCTGGAGCCTCTGATGGTGAGGTCAGACTTGTGCAAAAAAAAGCTACCAGGTGCCACTCCAGGGTGAAGTCTGGCTGTGGCTGCTGATCCCACTAAGGAACGGAGCGGGCACGGCTGGCACTCTGGCTGACAGGCGGGCACGGCTGGGACACAGGCAGGCAGACGGGTACAACAGAGACACTGGCGGACATGGCTGGCTCTCTGGTAGGCAGGCGGGTACGGCTGGAACATAGGAAGAACAGGTAGGGACCGGTCTGCAGGCAGGTATGTGAAACAGGTTGGAACCTGTTCAGACAGGAGGACTAAGTAACAAGTAGAGAAAGACCGCAAGAGCGGATGCAGAGCGAAAGCACAAGAGCTAGAACCAAGAACAGAAACACAGGAGGCTGAGTAGGAGTAGAAGGTGGAACTAAGAGAAGAGAAGGAGAAGGCAGAGCCAAGGGCGGAGCCGCAAGAGGTGGAGCCAAGAGCGGAGACGCTGGAGGCAGAGCCAAGAGCGGAGACGCTGGAGGCGGAACCAAAAGCGGAGACGCTGGAGGTAACGCCAAGAGCGGAGACGCTGGACGCGGAGCCAAGAGCAGAGATGGAGCCAAGTGCAGAAACACAGGAGGCGGAGCCAGATAGAACCGCAAAGAGCGGAGCCACAGAGCAAAGCCAGAGAGTGCGAAGCAAGGTCTGAGTGCAGAGCCGCAAGAGTGCGGAGTGTAAGCAGACTGAGAACACAAGGAAAGACAAAGGAGGGAAGGCAGCCACAGACAAGGAGACCGAGAAAAGACAAAGTACAGACAAGGCAATGGAACAAGACACAGGGACAAAGACACAGGGACCAGGATATTCTGCCTCCTGGAGGGCGGACTACAAGATCAAGGCAATAGCACAGAGAAAAGCCTCCAGAGAGGGAGTAACTCAGAGCAGGACCTGGCAAACTCAGAAACAAGAAACAAACTGAGCTAACACATTGCACAGGCCCAGACCACAGGGTGGAGCTGCACTATATACAGGAGGCCTCTTGATAATTGATCAGGAACTGATTAGACAGATGCACCTGATTCCTATAAGAACCAGAGAGTTCAGGCGCCGGCCCCCTATACACATAGCCATGAAGCATGCAGAGAGCAGAGACACAGAACATGGAGCTGGCATGAAACAGAAACCACATCATGGCCTGGAGCAGTGGGTAAGATTGTGTGAGAGATGTGAGGCCATGCTGTGATGCCAGCAGAGTTGTTACAGTAGATAAGGGCTGAGAAGGACAGGCCCAACTGATGGGCACACAGCCATGGGAGACCAAATACCCAGCTCAAAGGAAAGGCAGGACACACATTTATATGCACATTTTTTCTGTTCAGTGGCTAGTGTGAACATGTGCTTACACGCTGCATGCAAAGCATTTATATCCCAATTCATACCTTTGTTATTTTGTAAAAGTCATAGGTAGCAAAGTTAAAGGTGATACAATAATTAAAGCAAGGATAATTATGACCCTACTCGTAAAAGTTTACAATCTACAATGAGGTGGGGGTGACACAAAGTACAGGTGCTTATTTACAAAGATGGTCAAGGTATCTTGAAATGGGGGATAAATAAGGGTTGAATGAGCTAGTCACCAGCCAATATTTGTAATGCTTTTGGGTGTGGCAGAGTTTGATGGAGAGTTATGTTCACATCCTCACCTGTGAACTGTTTGCTTGTAATCAGTGTAATCAGTCCATTTGTTAATCACAGTTTGAACACTGCTGACTGGCATTATCAATTCCTGGAATATCTTTTTGTATCCCTTTCCTATTTTATACAGTTCAACTACATTTTCCCGTAGATCCGTTGACAATTCTTTTGCTTCATGACTCACAAACCAGAAAGGTCAGTGGCTGGATGAACGATGCAAGAGTCTGTCTGGATCCCAGACTCACTCAGCATTTATGCACATGCTCTGATTACAAGCAAACAGGTCACAGGTGAGAATGTTATCTTTAGTAGCCAGTCAAACCCATTTGTGTCAACTTCTGTGTATGTTATCAAGTCAACATCACCAGGGTATGTGAACTTTTGATTAGGGTCATTTGGATATTTTGGCCTGTCATTATGATTTAAAAAGAGAAAACACAGTAGTTTGACAATAAATGGCTTCACCCAACCATTAACCATGAGTGAAGAAAATGTTTTGGTGTTATTATCATTCATATTCTCTGAAAAAAAGACCAAGATAGCAAATATTCTGCCAGGGTATTTAAACTTTTGAGCAAAACTGAAACTGCCACTATTTAAGTGGTCGTAACCATGGATACCTAGGCTACTGCAATGCGCCGTACACGGGGTAAGTGACATAGTGAATCAGAAGAACTATACTTCTTGTCTATTTGGAAATATTTTCTAATATTATTATTACAGGACATAAAGGAAGGATCAATGACTGGGGCGAGCGCTGCCATGTGATGCAGGACGAATTCCACTGGCGATGCTATGCTAAAAAAACTTCATTTAATAGAGCTACGCATTTTGGGGTACAAGCTCGTCCCTTTATCAGGCAAATAGCGTTATACAATTTATGTCATAGCTTATGTAGACACTTTCTTTTGGAGCACAACAAAGATCCTATATGCCTGAAACTCATTATAATCTAACAAATTTCTGAGAACAACCCAAATAGATTGCAAAGGCTTATTAATAGAAAATCCTATTGGATTTTTAAATTAGCAACATTGAAACCCGAGGGTCTTAATTAATGTATTGAAAATACAAGGTAACTTTGGATATAATTAAATCAGTGCAATTTGGATGGCTAAGGGATACAACATTTTTTGGCACTGGGGGAATTCTGGTTTACAGGTGTGCACTTTCATGAAAATAAGTTGTGATTTTAATACCATTTACACAGGTGAGACCTGGTGACGACTTACGTGGGGGCATTGTCATCAGATTTCCTTGTTTCAAAATGTTTTTTGTGATATTTTATGTTATCCTAAGAAACTCTCGCCTTTTTCGCTTGCAGCGTGACTCAGATGTGGGGTATTGATTTCTAATGAACACCCTGCCCAATAGGTAATGCTTTGGTGCAGTGGTATTTAATTGTCTGAAGTTTCTGTATAACGATAACTGCCTGATGAAGGGTCCAGTTTGTGCCCCGAAACGTGTAGCTCTATTAAACAAAGTTTTTTAACATTTCATCACCAGTGGAATTCATCCTGCAGCCCTTGGCAGTGCTCTCCTAACCACTGATCATTCCTCTATTTCCTGTGATTCCTTCTGGATCCATCACCAGTCCAGCGCGGGGAGCAGCAGCCAGCAGGAGATTCCTTTACATCCCTTTCCAGAGTTGGGTCTGGATTGCACATCCGACACAGGTGAGAACTCTCACCATAAGAGACTATCAGTTCTGTTTGATCTGCGCACCTTTATTTCCCCCTTTTTTTCATGTACTAATATTATTATTACTAGCTATTGAACCCGTTCTACGCCAGGGTGGTGAGCATTTATATTGGTATATGGTCTCCATCCTGTCATGTGCTGCTCCAACCTGCGCCCCCATCCTGTCATGTGCTGCTCCATCCTGCGTCCCCATCCTGTCATGTGCTGCACCCATCCTGCGCCCCAATTCTGTCATGTGCTGCACCCATCCTGCGCCCCAATTCTGACATGTGCTGCTCCCATCCTACGTCCCCATTATGACATGTGCTGCACCCATCCTGCGCCTCCATTCTGACATGTGCTGCACCCATCCTGCGCCTCCATTCTGTCATTTGCTGCTCCCATCCTGCGCCCCTATCCTGTCATGTGCTGCACCCATCCTGCGCCCCTATCCTGTCATGTGCTGCTCCCATCCTGCACCCCCGTTCTGTCATGTGATGCTTCCATCCTGCACCCCCGTACTGTCATGTGCTGCTCCCATCCTGCGCCCCCATTCTGTCATGTGCTGCTGCCATCCTGCGCCCCCGTTCTGTCATGTGCTGCTTCCATCCTGCGCCCCCATTCTGTCATGTGCTGCTCCCATCCTGCGCCCCCATTCTGTCATGTGCTGCTGCCATCCTGCGCCCCCGTTCTGTCATGTGCTGCTCCCATCCTGCGCTCCTATCCTGTCATGTGCTGCTTCCATCCTGCACCCCCGTTCTGTCATGTGCTGCTTCCATCCTGCACCCCGTTCTGTCATGTGCTGCTGCCATCCTGCGCCCCCGTTCTGTCATGTGCTGCTCCCATCCTGCACCCCCGTTCTGTCATGTGCTGCTGCCATCTTGCACCCCCGTTCTGTCATGTGCTGCCCTATTCTCTCATGTGCTGCTCCCATCCTGCGCCCCCGTTCTGTCATGTGCTGCTCCCATCCTGCAGCACCGTTCTGTAATTTGCTGCTCCCATCCATATGCCCCATACGCTGCTCCATAAAGGTTTATGGCCCCCATAAGATGCTCCATATTATATGCCCCGTACACTGCTCCATAAAGGTTTATGGCCCCATAAGATGCTCCAAATTATATGCCCCGTACACTGCTCCATAAAGGTTTATGGCCCCCATAAGATGCTCCATAGTATATGCCCCCGTACACTGCTCCACAAAGGTTTATGGCCCCCATAAGATGCTCCATAGTATATTCCCCTGTACACTGCTCCATTATGGTTGATGGCCCCCATAAGATGCTCCATAG
Source organism: Ranitomeya imitator (assembly GCF_032444005.1). NCBI lineage: Eukaryota > Metazoa > Chordata > Amphibia > Anura > Dendrobatidae > Ranitomeya > Ranitomeya imitator. The sequence goes on from NC_091284.1 coordinate 214,134,319, forward strand.
TATATGCCCCCGTACACTGCTCCATAAAGGTTTATGGCCCCCATAAGATGCTCCATAGTATATGCCCCTGTACACTGCTCCATTATGGTTGATGGCCCCCATAAGATTCTCCATAGTATATGCCCCATATGCTGCAGCGATATATAAAAAAAAATATACCATACTCAGCTATCGTCACTGGGCGCCGAGTGCTGGGGGGCCTGAGCAGGCGGGGACACCGGCGCGCTGTGGGGGTCAGGTGCCGGAGTCGCCGCTAGCTCAGGCCCCCGACACTTGCTATATTCACCTGGCCCTGATCCAGCGCTGTGTGCCGCTCCATGTTCCGGGTCCTCTGGCTGTGACTGTTCAGTCAGAGGGCGGCGCGCATTAAGCGCGTCATCGCGCCCTCTGAACTGTGAACGTCACAGGCAGAGGACCCGGAGGACAGAGCGGCAAGCAGCGCTGGAACAGGACAGGTGACTATAGCTCATACTCACCCTCCTGGCGCGTCCCTGCTATCCGTTGGAGATCGCGGTGTACGTTCAGTGCTTACGCATACTGCGATCTCCTGTGGGGTCCAGACTGCGCCGGCGCTTGCGCAGTCTATAAAGGCTTCGGACATAGCGACGCTCCCAGCCTTATATTATAGATTATTATTATTATTACACCTACTGCATATTGGGATATGATCTTGGAGATGGAATTATCCCTTTAATATCTTCCAAACAAAGGTATACTTTTTCTCCAGACATCCTAGATTTTCCCACTCTGAACTGATGGCAAAAATGATTCCTTCATGACCAAGAATCTATAAAAATATTCCTATTTTTATTATTAAACAATTTAGATCACTAAACTTTTATCATCAGTCTCTTCAGCAGTAACTTCTCAGCCATATTATGCAATAAACAGTCAAATGGGGCATGAGGCTATGTGCGCACGTTATGTATTTGCTTGCAGAAATTTCTGCAAGGTTTCTGCATCTCTTGGCAGAAAAACGCAGCTGAAGATATGCGCGTTTTTTATGCGTTTCTGAATGCGTTTTTTCACGCATTTTTGTAAATCCATAAAGCTAAATAAAGATATATTATTAAAAAAAAAGAATTGTGGTGTCATTTCCTTGTTTAACCTCTTCAGCCAGAAACACTCATTAATATTAAATAAAGACACACACAGTCACCAACCTATGTAGGAGTATTAACATAATTAACCTACATATGCTGCAACAAAACAGCAACTGTCAATCTGCGTGAAATGCAATATCTTTTTAGTTTTCAAAAAATTTAAAAAAAAATTGTTTGGGCTCCCGCATAATTTTCATAACCAGCAGAGGGAAGGCTGAGGGCTAATGTTAATATTCTGGGAAAGAGCCAATAGCCATAAAGGTTCCCAGGGTATTAATAGCAGCTCACAGATGTTTGCTTAGCCTTTACTGGCTAGTGGCTAGTTTAGAGGGGAACATCAGGAAAAAAATGACATGGGGTCCCGATATAAAAAAAAACCAGCGAAGGCAAGGCAGACAGCTGCAAGCTGATTTTAATAACCTGGGAAGGGGCCATGGATATTGGCACCCCCCAGGCTAAAAACATCAGCTCTCAGCCACCCCAGAAATGGCGCATCTTATAGATGCGCTAGTTCTGGCACTTAGCTTTACTCTTCCCATTTGCCCTATAGGGGTGACAAGTGGGGTTCATATTTGTGGGTTTGATGTCACCTTTGTATTGTCAGGTGACATCAAGCCCACAGGTTAGTAATGAAGAGGGGTCTACAAGACACCTGTCCATTACTAACCCCATAGTGATAGTGTATAAAACATAGACACCCAGAATAAAGTCCTTTATTTGAAATACTCACACAGACTCCTTTATTGAATCTAAATTTACCATACTTACTGAACACCTAATCCCAGACGCCCTTGTCTCCTGCAAACAATCAAAAAATAATAAACCCAACATATAATACTATCCTGTCTGACATAGTCCACTTAATACTGAGTGTCCCACGGCGATCTCATGTGTAGAACAGTGACATCATGATATGTGACTGCTCTACCTGGTCTCCAGCGATACACTGACAGGAGGTAATCGCTCCCGCAGTGTATCACTGAGCTGCCATAAGAGTTCACCGAAGTCCATCAGCTTCGGTGCTCTTACTTATGACACTATCTCTGGGTGAGAACTTTTTATTGAAATTCAGTTTGCTGATCCAATTTTCTTTTTCCTAACTTATCCGATGGTCAAACGGAATCTGGATCCTAACTTCAGTATCGGAGGCTACCTACCATATAATACACGGTGAGGCACCATTCTTTTTCTTTTGTTTGCTTTTTCTCATTTGAATGTTTTGACTTGGGAATGGCCCGTAAATATATTTATTCAATTGTTGTTTCATATTTTTGGACTATATCAACAAGTTAATTAGCCTCAAAGGATAAAAAATATTTCATAAATTTTTCTTATGGACATCATGAACTATTAACAACACAAACTGAAGTTTTGGAAATACCATCATTTTTTAGGTAACACGTCATTTCTTTGTACATCTAATTATATTAGTTACAAAATGGAAATAAGACAATCTAAACCTACAAAGGTGTTTGGTGATACAAATTATGATCCAACTACATCTCTAGAACTGAGTGAATTAGGCCGGGGTCACACTAGAGAGTTTTACGGAAGTATGAGATGCGCAAAAACTACACATTGCACACGGACCAATGATTCTCTATGGGGCAGCTTCTATCTGGCGTATATTACGCATCCGTATTTTACGGCCGTACAAAATAGCAGCATGCTGTGTTTGTCAGCGTATTGCGCAAAAAATATACCAATGAAAGTCAATGGGGGCGAGAAAAATACGGATTACACATGGACCAACAGTGTGACTTGCGAGAAATACGCACCGGTGTTCTATAGAAAAGCCGGCAATTCAGTGCGGTGTACAGTAAAATCACACTAATTCAATTGCCGGCTTTTGCTATCTCCTTCCCAAACCCGACAGGATTTGAGACATGGTTTACATACAGTAAACAATTTCATATCCCTTATTTTTTTACATAGTCCTCACTACTAATGTTAGAAGTGTCTGTGTGCTAAATTTGGGGGCTTTAGCTGTTAAAATAAAGGGTTAATTCACGAAAAAATCTGGCGTGGGCCCCCATGCAATTTTCTCTGCCAGAGTGGGAAAGCCAGTGAGTGAGGGCAGATATTAATAGCCTAGAGAGGGTCCATGGTTATTGGCCCCCCTGGCTAAAAAAATCTGCCCCCAGCCACCCAAGAAAAGGCACATCTGTAAGATGAGCCAGTTCTGGCACTTAGCCTCTCTCTTCCCACTCCCGTGTAGTGGTGGCATATGGGGTAATGAAGGGTTAATGCCACCTTGCTATTGTAAGGTGACATTAAGCCAGGTTAATAATGGAGAGGTGTCAATAAGTAAATGGTCAATAAAAACACACACACATTAGTAAAAAAGTATTTTATTGAAATAAAGACACAGGGTGTTGTAATAGTTTATTATACTCTCAGTCCAAATGACGACCTTTGTTCTGAAAAAAAGGAAAAATAAAAAAACAACAATATCCCATACCTTTCCGCCGTCACAGTCATGTCCCACGCTGTAAATCCATCTGAAGGGGTTAAATAATTTTACAAGCAGGAGCTTTGCAAATGCAGCCGCCCCTGCCTGTAAAAACTATATAGACTGTATATATGTTTTCATGAATATTTGAGCCCATGGATCCATTCTATGTCAGTTTTGCAAGCCGGCGAGAAAATCTCGCTGTACGGATGCCATACGGATTACATACAGAGGTTTACATGCGCAAAATATGCTGCCACACCCTGCCTACGGATTACATACGGATCACTGCTTTGGGAACATTTCTGCGTATTACGCCTGTATAATACGGACCGTATTTCCCTACGCCTAGTGTGACGCCGGCCTTAATGGCACGGCTAGAGAAAATCAGTAAGCAGGAACTTCGCACATGGTGGGATAGAAATACCCTTAATACCTATGTTGAAAAACAAATGATCCCAAGAGGTCTTCGAATTAAGAAAATACCTACGTATATTTTCTCAGAACAATTACTTATTGAATGGAACAATATTTTATCCAAATGTTCCTTAGACCTTATGAGACTAATTATCAAAGAGAAAGAAATTAGATTGCAAAATCGAAAAAAAGAAATGGATGAACTTAACATTTCCATTTCTGAATTGTCTACTGCTCACAATTTTGACACATTAAAGGGACACTGTCACCTGAATTTGGAGGGAAAAATCTTCAGCCATGGAGGCGGGGTTTTGGGGTTTTTGATTCACCCTTTCCTTACCCGCTGGCTGCATGCTGGCTGCAATATTGGATTGCATGCAGCCAGCGGGTAAGGAAAGGGTGAATCAAAAACCCCAAAACCCCGCCTCCATGGCTGAAGATTGTTCCCTCCAAATTCAGGTGACAGTGTCCCTTTAAATAACGCTTTAAAAAATAATATTGCCAAAATGGAAGATAATATCATGGCAATAAAAAAAGAAGAAATTTGCAAGAGACAGCATGGATTATAAACATGACCAGGTTTATACTTGGAAAAGTGTTTCTGCTAATTACACCTCAAGATCTATTCTCAAAAATGATAGATATGGGAGAGATTTTTCATCATTCAAGAATGTGAGTTTTTCTTCCTCAGATATAGATACACCTGATAATTTCGAACATGACAATGCAACTGATCATTCCAGCCACATCTCGGTTTAAAAAAAACGCTACAGAAGGAGGAGAAAAAAGTAACCAGAGAAAATCCAACACCTCAGAGATTCTCCACAAGAAAAAGGAGAAATCGCTTCCGGATGTAAATACATGTATGGATAGTGTGGTAGTTTTAAGCAAGCTGCAATAATTCTTATTACAGATGAATACTGTTTACTCTCCAAAGGACTCCATTTTGGACCTAATCAGAAATTTGATCTTTTTCAAAAGTTGCTGGATGTCAATCGATTTGCAAAAGCACTCACAGTGAAAAGACATTTTTTTTTTAAAAAATTGAAGATGTTGCTCCTATACCTCAAGGAGGTGATCCAAAGGAAGATTTTCTTTTTTGTGATAGTACCTCATTTGCAGAACAAAATGCTTTATTGTCTCTTGAATCCTTATTTAATGAGAAAACAGATACAGATTTAGTTGATATCTCGCAAGTTGACAAACACATTCCTAATCCCTCGTACTATCCTATGGGCTCTCGTTTTTCACAGTCCCTTGCTATTCTGTTTGTAGCTTGGTGGGAGGAACTTAACATTTTTTTTCTGAATTGAATCCTTTCTATGGTTGTATTGAATGGTATGGTCGATGACATGTTACTCATATGGAAGGGTGACACGGTGACCTGCCATTTTTTACACAATATCTTAATGATAATGACATTAATCTGCGGTTTACTTTTTCTTTTTCTTGTACTCAGGTAGATTTTTTAGATTATTATTATTATACATTTATATAGCGCCATTTATTACATGGTGCTTTACATGTGAAAAGGGGCAAATATAGACAAGCACAATAAACATGAGCAATACAAGGCACACACAAGTACAGAAGGAGAGATCACACTCTTTCAAGTAATCGTAGGGAAAATTGCATCCAGAGCACTACCATCTACCGCAAACCGTTCAGCGGTAACACCACGTTACGTGCTGACAGCTGCACGCTACCAAATCAATTCCATATGGGGAATTCCTCAGAGCTAGGAGGATATTCTCTGATGATGACTTCTTTACACGTGAAAGTTGTAATATCACAAAGAGACTTCATGCAAGGGGCTGTAACAGAAAGTCTATTGATGGTTCATTTGCTAAAGTGGCTAAAATCACAAGACAGCAAACGTTAACTCTTAAAAAGCAAAAGATCAATGAAAAAAAATAATGTAGTGACATTCAGTACTCCTTTCAGTCTTCAGCACAATTGCATTAAACGCTTTATTAATAAATACATTCCCATTCTTCATCAAAATGATATCTTTAAGCAGATCCTGTCAAAAGGACATAGGTGTATGGCAAAGAAAGGAAAATCACTGGGAGATCACTTATCACCCAGTTTGTTTCAGACTAAAGGCCCCTTCACATTTAGCGACGCTGCAGCGATACCGACAACGATCCGAATCGCTGCAGCGTCGCTGTTTGGTCGCTGGAGAGCTGTCACACAGACCGCTCTCCAGCGACCAACGATGCCGGTAACCAGGGTAAACATCGGGTAACTAAGCGCAGGGCCGCGCTTAGTAACCCGATGTTTACCCTGGTTACCATGCTAAAAGTAAAAAAAAACAAACAGTACATACTTACCTACAGCCATCTGTCCTCCAGCGCTGCGCTCTGCTTCTCTGTTCTCCTCCTGTACTGTCTGGGAGCCGGAAAGCAGAGCGGTGACGTCACCGCTCTGCTTTCCGGCTCACAGACAGTACAGGAGGAGAGCAGAGCACAGCGCTGGAGGACAGACGGCTGTAGGTAAGTATGTAGTGTTTGTTTTTTTTACTTTTAGCATGGTAACCAGGGTAAACATCGGGTTACTAAGCGCGGCCCTGCGCTTAGTTACCCGATGTTTACCCTGGTTACCAGTGAAGACATCGCTGGATCGGTGTCACACACGCCGATCCAGCGATGTCTCCAGGGAGTCCAGCGACGAAATAAAGTTCTGGACTTTATTCAGCGACCAACGATCTCCCAGCAGGGGCCTGATCGTTGGTCGCTGTCACACATAACGATTTCATTAACGATATCGTTGCTACGTCACAAATAGCAACGATATCGTTAACAATATCGTTATGTGTGAAGGTACCTTAATTCAACTACTAGTGGCACCACGTGGTTATCTTCAAAAGGCTTTTTCAAATGTGCTGGAAGCAAGTGCAACATGCACAAATATGCAATGAAAACGCACCTAATAGATAAAAAAAATTCCCTACTCAAACTTTCATTAATTGTAAGTCACAACAGGTGGTTTATTGCAATCTTAATTATGTGGGTTGCACTAGCAGTAAATTAAAAAGGAAAATTTCAAAATATCAATAGTAAAAATTCATCTTATTCAGGGGCTACTAAACACTTCATGGAAATGCATGGTGGCAATTTAGATGGTTTTCGCTTTTTTGGGATGTAGAAAGTTTTTTCTCCTATTAGAGGAGGTACTCTCAAAAAAGTTATTAAGCCTTCTGGATCATACAATTAGACACCAATCAACCCAAGGGTCATAATTATCATATTGACACCATGTTCATTTACTAAATATGAAGGAGAAAAAAAAATACTACATTTTTAGAACTAAAATTATTTTTCTGGTATTGATAGCTTTCTAACTTTATATTGAGACCATGCTCCATTTCTTATGTATCCATTCACATTATAGATAATTATAGATAATTTGTCCAGTGAACATGCTCCAATCTGTACGTATTTATTCACATATTGTATACGGTATATTCATTCAGATTGTAGGTTGTGTGTTCATTTCTAATTTTATATTGCGAATGTGCTTTGTTCCATAGGTATCTGTTCACACCTGGGGCGATTTGTCCACTTCGTGTTCTGTGGGGTGAATATGCTTCATTTTGTATGTATTTGTTCACATTGGGCTATTTGTTCATCTTTCCCTAAAATATTACTATGCCATATACATAATTAATGTGAAATATTTTTGTGAACCTATAGCCAAGTATTTATTGTTTGGTTTTTAGAACATTATCTATTTATAGAAATAAGACTTCATTATGGCAGTATCTCTACACAGACGATTTGGAGTCATTATGGACAGTTCATCGAACTGCCGTTTATTAACAGTATAATGTTTTTGTATTTTTTTATATATATTCATGAAGTTTCATGTTTCATTTCAATATTACATTTTCAGCTGTCGTATAGCTGCAAGGATATTGTTATAGATGAAAACAGGTGTATTGTGTTTATGTTAATTCTATCACGATGTCATAGCAGGCTGTGCCTCTCTCTCTATATATATAACTTCTGCTGTTGTAATACTGCTATATTCTACGACTAAGGGCTATAGCCAGAAATGCATAAGAATGCTACATGATTTTATCATCTGTCTGGACCAATTTTTTTTAAAGAATTAAATAAAGAAGAATTTTTTTACTGAAATTCAGTTTGCTGATCTAATTTTTTTTTCTTCTCACCGCAGCTGATCAGCTGATGAACTCCAGTGAACTCTCACGGTGGCTCAGTGATACACTGTGGGAGCGATCACCTCCTGCCAGTGTATCGCCGGAGGTCGGGTGAGATCGAAATGGGACACTCAGTAATGAATGGACTACAGCAGAAAGGTGAGCATTAGGGTTATGCGAAACGGGTCGGCCATTTTCAGAAGTCGCCGACGTTTGGCAAAGTCGGGTTTCATGAAACCCGACCCCTGTGTGGGGTCGGCCATGAGGTCGGCGATCTTCTGAATCTGGTATCGGAATTCCGATACCGAGTTCCGATATGTTTGCAATATCGGAAATCGGTATCGGAATCCATATTTAAGTGTAAAATAAAGAATTAAAATAAAAAATATTGCTATACTCACCCTCTGACGCGCCCTGGTACTAACCGGCAGCCTTCCTTCCTTAGAATCAGCGCGTGAAGAGCCTTAGATGACGTCGCGGCTTGTGATTGGTCGTGCGACCGCCCATGTGACCGCCCACGCGACCAATCACAAGCCGCGACATCACCGAAGGTCCTTCAAGCGCTGATTCTTAGGAAGGAAGGCTGCCAGAAAGAAGCAGGGCGCGTCCGAGGGTGAGTATATACCTAATAGGAATATACTCACCCTCGGATGCGCCCTGCTTCTTTCCAGCAGCCTTCCTTCCTAAGAATCAGCGCTTGAAGGACCTTCGGTGACGTCGCGGCTTGTGATTGGTCGCGCGAGCGGTCACATGACCAATCACAAGCCGCAACATCATCTAAGGCCCTTCACGCACTGATTCTAAGGAAAAAAGGCTGCCGGTTAGTACCAGGGCGCGTCAGAGGGTGAGTATAGCAATATTTTTTATTTTAATTCTTTATTTTACACTTAAATATGGATCCCAGGGCCTGAAGGAGAGTTTCCTCTCCTTCAGACCCTGGGAACCATTGGAAACCCAATGCACTGCATTGGGTTTCGTGTTTCGGCCGACCCCGACCCCGACTTTTTTATAGGATCGGCCGATTTCACTCGACCCGACTTTTGAAAAAGTCGGGTTTCGTGAAACCTGACCCGATCCTATAAAAGTAAAAGTCGCTCAACCCTAGTGAGCATATGTTGGTCTATTATTTTTTATTGTTTGCAGGAGGGAGACATGGCTCAGCACCACCCTACATCTCCTCTCTGGTCTCAGTCTACCACCCTACCCGTGCCCTCCGCTCCGCTAATGACCTCAGGTTAGCATCCTCAATAATCAGAACCTCCCACTCCCGTCTCCAAGACTTTGCACGTGCTGCGCCGATCCTTACTGTGTAAGCACCGGCCGGAAAGCAGAGCACAGCGGTGACGTCACCGCTGTGCTTTCCGGCTGGCGCTCACAGTCAGTGCAGAGAAGCACAGCGCCGGGGGACAGACACCGGAATGTAAGTATGTAGTGTTTGTTTTTTTTTACATTTACACTGGTAACCAGGGTAAACATCGGGTTACTAAGCACGGTCCTGCACTTAGTAACCCGATGTTTACCCTGGTTACCAGTGAAGACATCGCTGAATCGGCGTTACACACGCGGGAGTCCAGCGACAAAATATAGTTCTGGACTTTCTGCTCCGACCAACGATGGCACAGCAGGATCCTGATCGCTGCTGCGTGTCAAACTCAACGATATCGCTAGCCAGGACGCTGCAACGTCACGGATCGCTAGCGATATCGTTCAGTGTGACGGTACCTTTACACTATGGCTGGTCCGAATAATTAAAGCAATTGTTACCATCCACCTCTCATGTCTCCCCTTTTCCTCATAGTTTGTAAGCTTGCGAGCAGGGCCCTCATTCCTCCTGGTATCTGTTTTGAACTGTGTTCTTTTTGTTATGCTGTAATGTCTATTGTCTGTACAAGTCCCCTCTATAAGTTGTAAAGCGCTGTGGAATATGTTGGCGCTATATAAATAAAAATTATTATTATTATTATATCGGGGATTAGGCATTCAGTGAGTATGTATTTTGTATGTGAATATGTATGTAATTATGTAAATGTTTAGATTTTTTTTCAATTGAACACAGGCTCCTGATGATGAGACTATTCTCCCATCATTGGCTCATGCTGTCTCTTGTTATATGTGCCAAAAGACGTAGCTGGATGGGCGTAGTAGTCCCATCAGACGACACCTGGGTACACAGGTCGCATGGATACACACACAGACACACGTACACACACACATATTCTCCGCCCACAAACAGAGGCACAAACACATATTCTCCGCCTACACACAGAGACACACACACTTATTTTCCACCCACACACAGAGACACAAACACATATTCTCTGCCCACACACAGAGACACACACACATTCTCCGCCCACACACAGAGACACACACACATATTCTCTGCCCACACACAGAGACACACACACATATTCTCTGCCCACACACAGAGACACACATATATTCTCAGCCCACACACAGACCCACACACATATTCTCCGCCCACACACAGAGACACACACACACACATTCTCCACCCACACACAGACACACACACACACATATTCTCCGCCCACACACAGAGACACACACACACATTCTCCACCCACACACAGACACACACACACATATTCTCCGCCCACACACAGAGACACACACACACATTCTCCACCCACACACAGACACACACACACATATTCTCCGCCCACACACAGAGACACACACACATATTCTCCACCCACACACAGACACAGGCATATTCTCAGCCCACACACAGTCACACACACATATTCTCAGCCCACGCACACACAGACACACGCACATATACTCCGCCCACACACAGACACACACATATTCTCTGCCCACACACAGACACACACATATTCTCCGCCCACACGCAGACACACACACATTCTCCACCCCCACAGAGACACACACACATATTCTCCGCCCACACACAGAGACACACACATTCTCCGCCCACACACAGACACACACACACATATTCTCCGCCCACACACAGAGACACACACACACATGTTCTCCGCCCACACACAGTGGCACACACACATATTCTCCGCCCACACACAGTGGCACACACACATATTCTCCGCCCACACCCAGAGACACACACATTCTCCGCCCACACACACACACACATATTCTCCGCCCACCTACAGACACACAAACATATTCTCCACCTACGCACAGACACACACACACACATATTCTCTGCCCACCCACAGACACACCAACATATTCATCGCCCACACACAGAGACACACACACACATATTCTCCACCCACACACACACTTCCTCCTTCTGACATCACTTCCTTTGACAAATCGCAATGTTTTTGGCAGCAAATCTGTTGCAAAGAAGCAGCAAATATGCAAAAACCTTTTTACACCTGCGTTTTTGCTGCAGATTTGACTGACTCAATTAAAGTCAATGAGTCAAAAATGCTTCAGAAACGCAAAAAGAATTGACATGCTGCAGAAAATAAAACACTGCAAATATGGATGGAAATTTACTGATCATGTGCAGAACACTTGAGGATTGTCATTGCATAAGTATTCCGTTGCGTTTTTGGACCATTTACACACGTAAAAAAATGCATCAAAAACGCATCGTGTGCACATAGCCTGAGTCCAGAAGATCGTCAAAAGTGACAACTATCATACGACAGTTATCTACATTATCACACATAATTATAAGACATTGTGAATTGTTCCAATTAACTGGGATCCATTCAAGAAGTCATATGCCTGCGTCCATTGTTCTTAGTTATGCAGCCATATTTTTTTAATTCATCGCTAAAATTTTAAGAGGCATTCCTAATATAATTTATTATTAATATTCTTTGCAAAAAATGCAAAAAGTGTTTTTTTTTTACTTTTTAACACCTTCCCCTGAAAACATTTTTCAGATTTTTTAAATCTATTCCTCAAACTGCAATAACATTTTTTTTATTTTTAAATGCAGTATATGTGTACATAAACGCTTGAATCTGTTGACCGTGTCAGTAACCAGAGCCATGAGCTTTTCATTCATCATATGTCAAGATTGCCGTCTTCCTATTTCTGAGAAATTCAGCTCTGAAGTTTTTCAAGTGCAAGCAATTGTTTGTATGGAAGCAAGAATTACAAGTTGATCAAGGTCTCAGCATCTCCTGGGATACCTGAATGTGCTTTTTGTTCCAGGTTTCCAAAGGGGTTTTAATAAGGTTATGACCTGTAAAGGAAAAGCTAAATGAACACATGCTGATCTAGAGCCTATGACCTTTGTGGCAAAGCCTACAAATTTGGTAAAATGTATTTTAGGGTCTGGCAGCCTCTGAAACAAATTGATGGATGAATGGAAACTGCCTTATCCACTCTGGATGGTGTTGAATAACACCGTTTGAGAGACCTATAGTTGGATTCAAGTAAAAGTGAACCTTTAGAGGTAGAGGACCAAATTAAGGCAAACTCTATACTCATCAAATTAGTATTATTGGGAATCTGTCTGCAGGCTTTTGCTACCGTGATCTGACAGCATCATGATGTAGGGACAGAGAATGTGATTCAAGCCGTGTATCACTTAGTTTACTGAGTGCAGCAGTTGAGACAGAATTATAGTTTCCTCTGCTGCAGCTCTAGCTCAGGGCTTAGATGTTGAGCCCTATGTGTAACCTCGCCCACAACACCGATTTTCAGCTTCCTGTGTACAATATATATTGACAGAAAGCTGCCAATCAGTGGTGGGGGTGTGGTTGGACCAAGAAGCACAAGACACCCAGTCCTGTAGTGATAATCTGCTGATAAAACACTGATTGTATTGATGCAGCAAAATTTAGTCTAGTAAGTGACACATCGCTGGAATCAGGTTCTCTGCTCCCACATAATGGTGCACTTAGATTACATAGCAAAAAACCTGCTGACAGATTCCCTTTAAGGTCATGCATCCAATGAGTAGGTGAGGTGCTGTCTATGAGAGGAATGTACTAGGTCAGTATGCAATAGCTAAATACAGGGGAGGACACTGACAGCTTGGGGCCCCTGTGCTAGAAATGTGTCTGGGCCCCCCTCTTCTTATGGCAACAAAGCTACAGATATATATACTGCTCAAAAAAATAAAAGGAACACTAAAATCCCACATCCTAGATATCACTGAATGAAATATTCCAGTTGTAAATCTTTATTCATTACATAGTGGAATGTGTTGAGAACAATAAAGCCTAAAAATTATAAACGTATATCACAACTAATATCCCACGGAGGTCTGGAGTTGGAATGATGCTCAAAATTAAAGTGCAAAATGAAGTTACAGGCTGATCCAACTTCAGTGGAAATGCCTCAAGACAAGGAAATGAGGCTCAGTAGTATGTGTGGCCACCCTACAACTCCTGGGCATGCTCCTGATGAGGAGGCAGGAGGTCTCCTGAGGGATCTCCTCCCAGACCTGGACTAAAGCACCCACCAACTCCTGGACAGTCTGTGGTGCAACGTGACGTTGGTGGATGGTGCGAGACATGATGTCCCAGATGTGTTCAATCGGATTCAGGTCGGGGAACGGTCGGGCCAGTCCATAGCTTCAATGCCTTCATCTTGCAGGTACTGCTGATACACTCCAGCCACGTGAGGTCTGGCATTGTCCTGCATTAGGAGGAACCCAGGGCCAACCGCACCAGCATATGGTCTCACAAGGGGTCTGGGGATCTCATCTTGGTACCTACTGGCAGTCAGACTACCTCTGGCGAGCATGTAAGAGAGTGAACTGTAGTCCCACTGAGAGGGCACTAGGACCCTGTGGTTTTTGCCTGCTGCAGCAGAGGACAGACCCTGCAAAACTCCCGGAGACAATGTGTGCTGGGGGGTGGGGTCTGGTGTCTTGTGTGTAAAGTGAAACAAGGAAGTGAGAGCTGAGAGAAAAAGGCGGGAAGAAAAGGCAGAAGCTGCTGTGATATCTTAAGAAGAGACTGTGTGTGGATTTACTGCGAGTGTGTTTAGAGGAAAAGAAGCTTTTGAGAGACTTTTGTTGCTAACTTTTCCTGGAGAAGAGCTAATCCTTGATCTAAAAAAAGACTGAGACTTTACTAAAACCCAGTACGTATTTGGAAGTCTGTGATTCCCTGTGCGTTGAGTGGAGAAACAAGTCTGGGCAGACTGCTGATACAGAGACGGACGGGTTGTCGTGGAAGCATTCCTAGGAGCTACAGAAGCAGAGACAACATCGTGAGACCACTAACTAAGTCCCCGGCGTTTGGGCTCAGCATCGGCCGACAAGACAAGAGGAGCTTGCTGTAACTTATTGGCGCTGAAGATATGGACTGGCTGCAGCCTGTGCGGATTCCTGCCTGAGAGGAAATCCATCTCAGGATACGGTACCATAGTTATAGATACCCGGGTATCTCTGCTCTGAGTGTTTCAATGTTACTTTAGAGGTGTATCTTATATTAGAGTTGTGTAAGTTATACTCAGTTTGCCGTTCCAGGGGCTCCCTTGATAACACTACATTCAATTTACACTTGTTTTTCTGTTTTTGTTGCTCTGTTAGGTAAATTTCTTACTAGTCTGTTATAGAAACAGTTCTCAGGAGACCTTGGAGTGGCACAGTGATTTCAGCTGCTGCTGAGCTAGTGTATCTTTGGGGTGCATCTGCCTTAATATTCTCCATATTTCCTTTATTATTTTGCTTTTGAGTAAATACCGTTGGAGATTTCTGCCTTGGTCTTGGTTTGTGACTCACTGGATCTTATTCGGACCGCTGGTCATTACATTTTTGGCGTAGTCAGCAGGATCCAGTGTTTGTCATGGACGGAGGCGAGGGTGGAAATGACCCCGCTGTATCAGCATCCTCCTCGGGGGTTGGGGTTCCCCTGGCAGCTGCGGCGACTCAGGGAGGGTATGTGCCTGTAGGAGCTTTACTTCAGCACATGCCGAAATACGATGGGCGCAATATGGCATTGCAAGATTGGGCTGAGAGAATCCGGAGTATTCTGCGCATGTGTAATTTGTGACTCACTGGATCTTATTCGGACCTCTGGTCATTACAAGCACATGGAGAGCTGTGAGGCCCTCCAAAGAAATGCCACCCCATTACTGCCAAACCGGTCATGCTGAAGGATGTTCCAGGCAGCAGATTACTCTCCACGGCATCTCCAGACTCAGTCACTTCTGTCACATGTGCTCAGTGTGAACCTGCTTTCATCTGTGAAAAGCACAGGGCGACAGTAGCAAATTTGCCAATCCTGGTGTTCTGTGGCAAATGCCAAGCATCCTGCATGGTGTTGGGCTGTGAGCACAACCCCCATCTGTGGACGTCGGGCACTCAGACCATCCTCCTGGAGTTGGTTTCTAACCGTTTGTGCAGACACATGCACATTTGTGGCCTGCTGAAGGTCATTTTGTAGGGCTCTGGCAGTGCTCCTCCTGTTCCTCCTTGCACAGAGGCTGAGGTAGAGGTCCTGCTGCTGGGTTGTTGCCGTTCTAAGGCCCCCTCCACATCTCCTGGTGTACTGGCCTGTCTCCTGGTAGTGCCTCCAGCCTTTGGACACTACGCTGACAGACACAGTAAACCTTCTTGCCCCAGCTCACATTGATGTGCCATCCTGGATGAGCTGTACTACCTGAGCCACTTGTGTGGGTTGTAGAGTCTGTCTCATGCTACCACAAGTGCGAAAGCACAACCAACATTCAAATTGACTAAAACATCAGCCAGAAAGCATTGGTACTGAGATGTGGTCTGTGGTCTCCACCTGCAGAACCACTCCTTTATTGAGGGTGTCTTGATAATTGCCAATAATTTCCGTCTGCTGTCTATTCCATTTGCACAACAGCATGTGAAATTGATTGTCAAACAGTGTTGCTTCCTAAGTGGACAGTTTGATTTCACAGAACTTTGATTTACTTGGAGTTATATTCTGTTGTTTAAACCCTGCTGCTCTGTTCGGGTCATAGTGACCCGAACAGACTTTTGCGGCCCTGTAGATTTTTTTCTGTAAGTCTCTAAAACTTGAGACTCCTTGACTTTTCCTCATTTGGGGGGACCTACCTATGAGTATTTTTTTTTTTTTTTCGTTTACTTTTTGCTACACGCAAAAAGTTACACTTGTTGTGTTCGGGTCATAGTGACCCGACATCGTTTTTTACAGCTGTGAGGCCATATTTTCAGTGAAATAAAGGAGTTATAACCTCAGTTGGGTCTATTTATTGCATCTACTATTGTATATCAATTGATTTATTTCCTAAATTATTTCAATGGGGTCGTACACGCGCTCTTCCGGGGGTATGCATTGAGATCTGCGCACCATAAAAATGGCTTTATATTGATTATTTTTGGTGCGCAGTCTATTCTAAAATGTAGAGTGCATCCGGAGAGATCACTAGGTGTGCACTACACGTGTATATTATGTGCAGAACGGACTGCTCAGAACACGCTGTCTAAGACGTTTTTTTTTTTAAAGCTGAGCTGTAAAGTCTTGCAAATAATTTTTTTTTGCTAAGTAAGTCTGTCTTCCTGGCTTATCTGCTTGTTTTCAGAAGGGTTCTTATCTTCTCTGCTCTTATCAGTACACATATGCTAGCCCAGACATGTTACCTTTCAGTTTCTTTGGAGAGCAGCTGTGTGCTTCTACCCCCATGGCCTCTTCCGGCATCAAAAGAAAAAGATGCAGCTATTGCCCTTCTACTTGTGACAACAAGACGAGTATAACATGTTCTGGCTGTAAAACATTTCTATGCAAAAATCATGTGTATTGTTTTTCATGCAAGAATCCGTAAATTTATATGATCATGTAAATATATTCACATTGTAATGTTTATTATCTTTAATTTTTTATCACAAAATGTTTGATTTGATTGTTTTTTTTTTTTTTTTTTTTACAAAATATGTGTAGTTTTCTATTTTCGTTTTGCTCATTGGATGGATCTGTTTTTTCAGAATAAAAACAAAAAAAAAAGATTTCTAGTTCATTTTTCTTTTTTTTTTACTACCAAACATGTTCACAAACAGTCTAGTAAGCAAAAAGTATAAAAAAAAATGGAGTTACGAGTGTCTAAAATCAAAATTTAATAAGCCGGGTCATAGCGACCCGGAACACTACAAGTGTATAGTAAATGCGAACAAAACAGCAGGGTGAGTGCTCCCTTTATTTTTTTGAGCAGTGTATATATATATATATATATATATATATATATATATATATATATATATATATATATATATATATATATATATATATATATATACTGTATATGTTTGAGTAAAATATAAATTGCTCATTTATTCTACAAACTTCTGACAAATTGTCTCTGAATTTCCAAGCAATAAATTTTGTATTTTCTTTCTGAAAAGGAGAAATGGTTAAAATGAAAAAAACTAAACAAAAAAACCCCAGTGCATTCAGACCTCAAATAATGCAAAGAAAACTAGTTCATAATAATTTAAAAACAACAATACTAATGTTTTAACTCAGGAAGAGTTCAGAAATCAATATTTTGTGGAATAACCATGACTTTTAATCACAGCTTTCATGTGTCTTGGCATGGTTTCCATCAGTTTTTCACACTTCTTCTGGCGCAAAAATTTAAACAGTTCTTTGTTTGATGGCTTGTGACTATCCATCATCCTCTTGATTACTTTCCAGAGGTTTTCAATGGGGTTCAGGTCTGGAGATTGGCCTGCCCATGACAGGGTTTTGATGTGATGGTCTCTTAAAGGGAACCTGTCACCTGAATTTGGCGGGACCAGTTTTGGGTCATATGGGCGGAGTTTTCAGGTGTTTGATTCACCCTTTCCTTACCCGCTGGCTGCATGCTGGCCGGAATATTGGATTGAAGTTCATTCTCTGTCCTCCGTAGTACACGCCTGCGCAAAGCAAGATTACCTTGCACAGGCGTGTACTACGGAGGACAGAGAATGAACTTCTATCCAATATTGCGGCCAGCATGCAGCCAGCGGGTAAGGAAAGGGTGAATCAAACACCTGAAAACTCCGCCCATATGACCCAAAACTGGTCCCGCCAAATTCAGGTGACAGGTTCCCTTTAATATTTGCCAGAGCTGTATTTATTTTCCCCACTGTGCATGCAATGCTGCCATACTAGTAGTGATTGTATTCAGCCAGTGGTATAATCCAATCCATTGTTATTTCATGAGTGTTTTGGACTAAAATGTAACTTTTAATATAAACTTTAAAAGGAAAAAAGCTATCAAAAAATATTCACCACAAAAAGTGCAAGGTGCATAAGACATACATCACAAAAAAAATGTGGAGTACATGTAACCAGTGGGGTACTTCTCATGTTAACCCCCTATATGCGGAAAAACTGATCCTTAAAGGGAACCTGTCACCCCGTTTTTTCAGATTGAGCTATAAATACTGTTAAATAGGGCCTGCGCTGTGCGTTACTATAGTGTATGTAGTGTACCCTGATTCCCCACCTATGCTGAGAAATACATTACCAAAGTCGCCGTTTTCGCCTGTCAATCAGGCTGGTCAGGTCGGGTGGGCGTGTTCACAGCGCTCTTTTCTTCCCCAGCTTTCCGTTGGTGGCGTAGTGGTGTGCGCATGTCCAAGTTCCAAATGTGAAGACACAGCGCGCGATCTGCGCTGTCATCCCTTTCATCGGTGGGGGCGGCCATCTTCCTGGGGCCGCGCGTGCGCAGATAGAGTGCTCTGCTGCACGGGGCTTCAGGAAAATGGCCGCGGGATGCCGCGCGTGCGCAGAAGAGATCGCGGCGGCCATTTTCCCAAAGCCGAGATGCAAAATGCAAATCAAGGTGGCATTAACCCTTCATTACCCCATATCCCACCACTACACGGGAATGGGAAGAGAGTGGCCAAGTGCCAGAATAGGCGCATCTTCCAGATGTTCCTTTTCTGGGGTGGCTGGGGGCAGATGTTTTCAGCCAGGGGGGGGGCAATAAACATGGACCCTCTCCAGGCTATTAATATCTGCCCTCAGTCAGTGGCTTTACTACTCTGGCGGAGAAAATTGCGCGGGAGCCCACGCCAATTTTTTCCGCCATTTAACCCTTTAATTTAGAACGACCAAATTTTGCACATACACACTACTAACATTAGTAGTGTGGAATATGCAAAAAAAAGGGGGATATGACATGGTTTACTGTATGTAAACCATGTCTCAAATCATGTCGGGTTTTTGAAGGAGATAGCAAAAGCCGGCAATTGAATTACCGGCTTTTAAGCTATCTCGCACTGGATGAAATATTAATATATATACATATATGTGTCTCAATGACATATATATATATATATATATATATATACACCTATTCTATGTGTACACATTTATTCCACCTATTCTATTGTAAGCTGTCAGTGTGATTTTACTGTACACCGCACTGAATTGCTGGCTTTTCTCGCTAACACCGCTGCGTATTTCTCGCAAGTCACACTGCTGGTCCATGCGTAATCCGTATTTTTCGGGTCCCCATAGACTTGCATTGGCGATTTTTTTTTGCGCAATACGGTGACAAACGCAGCATGCTGCGATTTTCTACGGCCATAGAAAGCTGTATAATATGGATCAGTAAAATACAGCAGATAGGAGCTGGGGCATAGAGAATAATTGGCCCGTGTGTAATGCGTGTTTTACGGACGTATTTAATGCGCTCATACGTCCGTAAAACTCGCTAGTGTGACGCCGGCCTAAATCCATTCTCATATGACATGCAAAATGTTCTAATACCTTATTTTATACGATCAGATTTCAGTGGGCAATCATAAACCAGCTTATATTACCCTTATTGTGTCCACTCCACATAATACAGCTATACAACATCTGTTGATTGTTCATACAGAATAGATCCTTTACCGATATTGTCAGGACCATCTGTTTGCCACATATAAGACCCTCTCCTATAACCAGATGTCCATTAGGACCAACACATGGCAGATTGTAGGGTCATCAATGTTAGCAATATTCAATCCCAGGTAGTGCAATCTATTCATGTAACAAATCTCGTTCATGCAACCTAATTGCTCCTACCATTCTCCTTACCAACCTGGAGGGGATTATAATGACATAAATACTCAGCATAAATGGCAAATTAGAAAGATCTCACCCATATGCATGTCGTTCTAGAAAATTCCCTCTATTACAAACATAGCGGTGGATACTTTCCCCCTTTGTTTCCGATGCTTTTCGTTGTCCTCATCAGGGGACTCTAGTCTTCATCATGGGGTGGCATCAAACCAACAGAGGATGTCTAGTAAACTCTTCATGGGCCAATCATGAAGAAGAATAGGAAAAACTCCCAGACGTATTACTCTAGCTTTTTTTCATAAAATATCTTTGTAATAGCCTTTTGTATGTACTTATTATTGCCTTGCCTACTCCTACTGTTTTTGTCCCCCCCCCCCTCTTTTCTGTGGGACCCACATTGTTTTTTAACCTTTTATTTATGGAATAATTAGATAAAGCACTTCTACAATTTATTTATGGCTAATTGTCCCATATGAATAGGGTATTCTGGTTTATTTGGACTTTTGCCAAATCCTTTTTGCCTATACAAGGTGGTGCTATCCGACTGAAAATATACCCTTTTTGCATTAGATATAATTCTATTCGAGATAGCATACTTTGGCTGAATGTTTTTTCTTTTTATGATAGAACCAGCAATGTTGATGAGATTTCAAGACTTGAAGTTTCATTCATACTCTGAAGGGAAAATGTGCAATTGAAAATGTCAATTTCTGCTGTGGATTTTCACTGCAGATTTCACACTTTACATTACAAATTGATAAATCCAGCGACTCCACAGAACTTCACAACAGAAAGCACAACAAAATCTGCCTTGATTCGGTGAATGTAAGCCGACAAGGGCAGGGCGCTCTCCCCTCTTTACTAGTCTTTCGTTATTAGTTTGCTCACTATAATCTATATCTGTATTTTGTATGTAACCGCTTCTTATGTACAACACCGTGGAATCAATAGTGCTCTAAAAATAAATAATAACAATTTTGAGGCTCCAGATTTGGCTACAGAATTTCCTAAGCCTATGTATCTTAGCATGTACATAAAAAAGCTGGTACTGTATTTTCATTTCTTTTATACAGTGTCATGAAGGAGTTAGAGAGTAAGCTATAAAACAATTCATAATTTACAGTGTAAATTGAAAAATGGAAATACATTTTTTAAAAATTAGACGGTTTGGATTTAGACGGATTCATCATATTTCACTGTATTCAGTTTAATAATAGGACAGATAAAGGAGGATTCAGGTTGCACCTGCTAACAGCCACACACTCACTATTATTCTTAGTTAACCCCTTTATCCCATATGACGTACTATCCCGTCGAGGTGACCTGGGACTTAATTCCCAGTGACGGGATAGTACGTCATAGTGTTTAATGCGACATCGCGACTTAAGTCGCGGTGATCGCATTAAATTTCCGGCGCCATCTTACCTGGAGGAAGATGGCGCCGACATCCTCATTGTTTCAGCCAATCGGAGTGGCTGAAACAATGAGGTTGCAGGCTAGGATCAAGTACCGATGTACTCGATCCTAGGGCCGGTGCCTGGCAACGCCAGGCACCGGCAAAACCCCCCCGGATTGGCGCGATCGTATCGATCGCGCCTATCGCAGGGCACAGCGGCGGTATTACCGCCACTGTGCCCTGCTGTACTGGCCTGGATCGGTGCTGCAATAGCACCGATCGTAGGCCAGAGCCTAGTGCAGGCCCAGCAGGGCCTGCAGAGGCTGATTGGCGCGAACGACGATCGCGCCAATCACCGGGCACAGCGGCGGTGTTACCGCGCTGTGCCCAGCTGTTCCCTGCCCCGTGCCCGGCTTTTCCCTGCCCCGTGCCGGCTGTCCCCTGCTCCCATACCCCCTGCCCCCTGCTGTAGCGGCCTGGATCGGTGCTGCCATGGCACTGATCACAGGCCAGTGACTAGCAGGGCCTGCAGGAGCTGATTGGCGCGATCGACGATCGCGCCAATCACAGGGCACAGCGGCGGTCACGTTGTGACCGCTGTGTGCCCTGCTGGTGACCTGCCTAGGATCGGAGGGATCCTAGGCAGTTGCCATGGTCACCAAGCCCTGCAGGGATTGGTGGGATCGATGTTATCATTCGATCCCACCAATGACAGCTCACAGCAGCGGTGTGACCGCTCTGTGACCTGTCTGTCACCTGCAGGTGACCTGTGTGACCGCTCTGCAGGGGTCCTCACTCTAGCTGAGGGACTCCTGCTGAGCGGTCACACAGTCAGATCTTGTCTTACTGGGCCTTGTGGTGCTACAGAAGCCTGTAACACCACAATCCCCTGCGATACAAAAAAGCGGAAGAAAGAAAACCAAAGAAAGAAAACCAAAGAACGAAGAGAGACTACAAAAGGTAAGTGCTAACAGCCCCTACCAGGTCTCATTTCACCCCCCCATCCACCCATGCCCCCTTCCCCCCCTTCCACCCATCCCTCCCTTCCCCTTCTTCCCCCCTTCCCCCTTTTTTACCCCCTCCGTCCCTCTTTGCGCCAGCTCCGTGCGCACGTTTAGCAGCCGCCGAGCGTTGATTGGTGACGCAGTTCACCGATCAACACTCGTGTTCGCTTTTTCTTCAGCAGCCCCCTTTGCCCAATTCCGTACACCCATCCCGCAGCCGCCAAACTTTGATAAGTGACACAGTTCACTTATCAGAGCTTGTGCCTGCCGTTTTCCTTTTTTTTTTTTTTCACCACACCTGTGCGCACACCCAGCAGCCGCGCGAACTTTGATAAGTGACGCGGTTCACTTATCAAAGCTCTCGTGCCTGCCGTTTTTTTTAACACATCCCCGTGCGCTCACCCAGCCTCCGCATCTGATCCTTGCCTTCCTTTTCTTTTTTTCCCCACATCTTTGTGCGCTCACCCCGCCGCGTCTAACCCGTGCTTTTTTTTTTTTTCTCACACATCTCCGTGCGCTCACCCCGCCGCGTCTAACCCGTGCTTTCCTTTTTTTTCCCCCACATCTCCGTGCGCTCACCCCGCCGCGTCTAACCCGTGCTTTTTTTTTTTTTCTCACACATCTCCGTGCGCTCACCCCGCCGCGTCTAACCCGTGCTTTCCTTTTTTTTTTTTTTTCTCCCACATCTCCGTGCGCTCACCCCGCGCGCATCTAACCCGTGCTTTCCTTTTTTTTCCCCCACATCTCCGTGCGCTCACCCCACCGCGTCTAACCCGTGCTTTCCTTTTTTTATTTTTTCTCCCACATCTCCGTGCGCTCACCCCGCGCGCATCTAACCCGTGCTTTCCTTTTTTTTTTCTCCTACATCTCCGTGTGCTCACCCCGCGCGCATCTAACCCGTGTTTTCCTTTTTTTTCCCCACATCTCCGTGCGCTCACCCCGCCGCGTCTAACCCGTGCTTTCCTTTTTTTTTTTTTTTGCTCCCACATCTCCGTGCGCTCACCCCGTGCGCATCTAACCCATGCTTTCCTTTTTTTTTCCCCCACATCTCCGTGCGCTCACCCCGCCGCGTCTAACCCGTGCTTTCCTTTTTTTTTTTTCTCCCACATCTCTGTGCGCTCACCCCGCGCACATCTAACCCGTGCTTTCCTTTTTTTCCCCCCACATCTCCGTGCGCTCACCCCGCCGCGTCTAACCCGTGCTTTCCTTTTTTTTTTTTTCCCCACATCTCCGTGCGCTCGCCCCGCGCACATCTAACCCGTGCTTTCCTTCTTTTTTTTTTTTTCTCACATCCCTGTGCACGCACCCAGCAGCCGCTGAACTTTGGTAAGTGACGCGGTTCATTTATCAGAGCTCTCGTGCCTGCGGGGTTTTTTTCACATCCCCGTTCACACACCCAGCAGCCACTGAACTTTGATAAGTGACGCGGTTCACTTATCAGAGCTAGGGCCTGCTGTTTTATACTTTTCTTTCACAGGTATTTTTTTTTCCTTTAGCTTTTTCTTTTCAGAGTAGTTTGCACCAAGCACTATCCCCCCACACTTACACATAGTTACCAATAAAGTACACTCAAGCACCACACTTACAAAAAAAATGTCCCGCTCGTCCCGTTCGTCCCAACAGCGCTATTCAGTGGAGGAGGCATATGCTTTCCTTGCCTCCGACACTGATAGCGAGGGAGAGGATCCCACTTTTCTTTATTTTTCTGATTCTTCCTCATCCTCTTCCCACTCCTCATCTTCCTCCTCCAGCCCTGCGGAACCGCCACGCAGACGCCGCAGGACAGAAGATGAGGCTAGGCCCACCATTGCTGAAGACGAACCAGCACACCCCACTGCGGATCCCATATGGACCAGGCCCCCCGAAAATTACGAGCCACTGATTCCTGATTTTGTGGCAGAATCAGGAATCAAGTTTGACACCACCGGCCTCACAGAACTAGACTTTTTCAAAGTCTTTTTCTCTGAGGCTTTCGTCAACCTCATGGTGGAGCAAACTAATCTGTATGCTCGGCAATTTTTGGACCAAAACTCGGGTTCATCATATTCTAACTGGTCTCCTGTAGATGCAGTTGAAATGATGCAGTTTTGGGGCCTGGTCCTCCATATGGGGATTCTGAAAAAGCCTGAACTTCGGCAATATTGGAGTGTGGATATTTTATATAACACTCCAGTATTCAGAAAGGTCAAGACCCGGACGCGTTTTGAGGCCATCCATAAGTTCCTGCATTACAACGATAATGCACGGTGTCCCGCACGAGATGACCCCAACTTTGACCGTCTGTTCAAAGTTCGGCCGGTCATCGAACACTTCAACAAAAAGTTTGCAGAAGTGTACGTGCCTCAAAGGGACATCTGCGTGGATGAGTCCTTAATTCATTTTAAGGGGCGGCTCGGATTCCGTCAATACTTGCCCAGCAAGAGGGCCAGGTACGGAATCAAACTCTACAAGCTGTGTGAGAGTACCTCAGGGTACACCCACAGCTTTAGAGTCTACGAAGGGAAGGACAGCAGGATTGAACTGCCTGAGTGTCCTTCTATCCTGGGAGTGAGTGGGAAAATTGTGTGGGATTTGGTGCACCCACTGTTGGATAAAGGTTATCACCTCTATACCGATAACTTTTATTCCAGCATCCCACTCTACAAATCTCTCTTTGCGTGAGGTACCGCAGCCTGCGGTACTGTCCGCAAAAATCAGAGAGGCCTCCCAAAGACGCTACTTGGGCAGATTCTCAGAAAAGGTGAGAGCAAAGCCCAATGTAGCGACCACCTGCTGGTTGTCAAGTACAAGGACAAAAGGGATGTCCTTCTGTTGACCACCATACACGGTGATGGCAGCGCCCTCAGCACTGTTCGGGGTACCTCTGCACAGGTCTTCAAACCGGACTGTGTACTTGGGTACAACAAAAACATGGGGGGCGTTGATCTCTCCGATCAACTCCTCCAACCGTACAGTGCTTTGAGAAAGGCCAGGGAGTGGTACAAAAAGCTGTCCGTGCACATCATACAAATGGCAATGCTCAACGCTTTCCTGCTGTCACGATGTGCACGCAACACCGATACGTCGTACCTTCATTTCCAGGAGGTAGTGGTTAAGGCCCTGATGTTTGGCACGAGGGAAGGAGCGGGCCCCAGTACTTCTGGAACTGAAGGTGCACGTATCGTACCAGGCCAGCATTTTCCTGGGGTGGTCCCGCCAACTGAAAAAAAAGGTAAGCCGCAAAAAAGGTGCCGAGTGTGCTACAAAAGAGGAATTCGAAGGGACACCATCTATCAATGCGACACCTGCCCCGACAAACCTGGCCTGTGTATGAAGGATTGCTTTAAATTGTACTACACCTCCATGCACTACTAATTTACTTTCCAGGCAATAGAATAATTCCAAAGTTGGCACATCTACGTAAGTTCTCTGGGGGTCTACTTTCCAAAATATTGTCACTTGTGGGTTTTTTTCCTGTTTAGGCACATCAGGGGCTCCTCAAACGGAACGTGACGGCCGCAGACGATTCCATCAAAGCCTGCATTCCAAAACGTCACTACGTCCCTTCCGAGCCGTGACGTGTGCCCAAACAGTAGTTTTCTCCCACATATGGGGTACCAGCCTACTCAGGACAAATTGGACAACAACTTTTGTGGTCCAATTTCTCCTGTTACCCTTGGGAAATTAAAAAATTGGGGACTAAAAGATCATTTTTGTGGGCAAAAAATAGGATTTTTTATTTTCACGCCCGGGCGGTATAAACTTCTGTGAAGCACTTGAGGGATAAAAGTGCTCACCACACATCTAGATAAGTTCCTTAGGGGGTCTAGTTTCCAAAATGGGGTCACTTTTGGGGGGTTTCCACTGTTTAGGCACATCAGGGGCTCACCAAACACAACATGGCATCCGATCTCAATTCCAGCTAATTTTAGCTTGAAAAAGTCTTATGGCGCTCCTTCCCTTCTGAGCCCTGCCATGCGCCCAAACAGTGGTTCCCCCGCACATATGGGGTATTGTCTTACTCAGGACAAATTGGACTACAACTTTTGTGGTCCAATTTCTCCAGTTACCCTTGTGAAAATAAAAAATTGGGGACTAAACGATCATGTTTGTGGAAAAAATACGTTTTTTTATTTTTACGCACGGCGGTATAAACTTCTGTGAAGCATTTGGGGGATAAAAGTGCTCACCACACATCTAGATAAGTTCCTTAGGGGGTCTAGTTTCCAAAATGGGGTCACTTGTGGGGGGTTTCCACTGTTTAGGCACATCAGGGGCTCACCAAACACAACATGGCGTCCGATCTCAATTCCAGCTAATTTTAGCTTGAAAAAGTCTTATGGCGCTCCTTCCCTTCTGAGCCCTGCCATGTGCCCAAACAGTGGTTCCCCCGCACATATGGGGTATTGTCTTACTCAGGACAAATTGGACTACAACTTTTATTGTCCAATTTCTTCTGTTACCCTTGTGAAAATAAAAAATTGGGGACTAAACGATCATGTTTGTGGAAAAAATACATTTTTTTATTTTTACGCACGGGCGGTATAAACTTCTGTGAAGCATTTGGGGGATAAAAGTGCTCACCACACATCTAGATAAATTCCTTAGGGGGTCTAGTTTCCAAAATGGGGTCACTTGTGGGGGGTTTCCACTGTTTAGGCACATCAGGGGCTCACCAAACACAACATGGCGTCCGATCTCAATTCCAGCTAATTTTAGCTTGAAAAAGTCTTATGGCGCTCCTTCCCTTCTGAGCCCTGCCATGTGCCCAAACAGTGGTTCCCCCGCACATATGGGGTATTGTCTTACTCAGGACAAATTGGACTACAACTTTTATGGTCCAATTTCTTCTGTTACCCTTGTGAAAATAAAAAATTGGGGACTAAACGATCATGTTTGTGGAAAAAATACATTTTTTTATTTTTACGCACGGGCGGTATAAACTTCTGTGAAGCATTTGGGGGATAAAAGTGCTCACCACACATCTAGATAAGTTCCTTAGGGGGTCTAGTTTCCAAAATGGGGTCACTTGTGGGGGGTTTCCACTGTTTAGGCACATCAGGGGCTCACCAAACGCGACATGGAGTCCGATCTCAATTCCAGCTAATTTTAGCTTGAAAAAGTCAAATGGCGCTCCTTCCCTTCTGAGCCCTGCCATGCGCCCAAACAGTGGTTCCCCCCACATATGGGGTATCAGCGTACTCAGGACAAATTGGACAACAACTTTTGCAGTCCAATTTCTCCTGTTACCTTTGGGAAAATAAAAAAATTATTGCTAAAAGATCGTTTTCATGACTAAAAAGTTAAATTTTCATTTTTTCTTTCAACATTGCTTTAGCTCTCATGAAGCACCAGAAGGGTTAATAAACTTCTTGAATGTGGTTTTGATCAGCTTGAGGGGTGCAGTTTTTAGAATGGTGTCACTTTTGGGTAGTTTTTGCTATATAGACCCCTAAATGTGACTTCAAATGTGAGGTGGTCCCTAAAAAAAATGGTTTTGTAAATTTTGTTGTAAAAATGAGAAATTGTGGTCAACTTTTAACCCTTATAACTCCCTAACAAAAAAAAAATTTGTTTCCAAAATTGTGCTGATGTAAAGTAGACATGTGGGAAATGTTAATTATTAAGTTTTTTGCGTAACATATCTCTGTGATTTAAGGGCATAAAAATTCAAAGTTGGAAAATTGCGAAATTTTCTAAATTTTCGCCAAATTTCCATTTTTTTCACAAATAAACGCAAGTAATATCAAAGAAATTTTAGCACTATCATGAAGTACAATATGTCACGAGAAAACAATGTCAGAATCGCCAAGATCCATTGAAGCGTTCCAGAGTTATAACCTCATAAAGGGACAGTGGTCAGAA
Organism: Ranitomeya imitator; assembly: GCF_032444005.1. Classification (NCBI taxonomy): domain Eukaryota; kingdom Metazoa; phylum Chordata; class Amphibia; order Anura; family Dendrobatidae; genus Ranitomeya; species Ranitomeya imitator. Next base: position 214,162,672 of record NC_091284.1, read on the forward strand.
TTGTAAAAATTGGCCCGGTCATTAATGTGCAAACCACCCCCGGGGCTTAAGGGGTTAATTAACATGCTCCAGCTATAATAATTGCACTGCAGCTTTGGATTACACCCTCTGTGTGACCTGGAGTCATTGACTAAAGTTTTAGATCAAATACTATAGCATAGCATTTCATAAAAGAACAACAGATTGGCACTTCTAGAATTCCTGGCGGTTGTCTCGTGCTCCCTGAGTAGTGCATGACTAGGTCTAACAATTCTTCATATCAGTGATGAATTTTTGTACAAATGGACTACAATAATGTTACTTAGCATAACATACAAGAAAAAAAACAGCATATAGGACTAGTACAAAGAATACTAACTCAAAAATAACATATTAAATAGGAGGACCAGAGTTATTAGTATAAAAAATATATAATTTATTAAGCACACAAAACATTAAAAAATACAAAGAAATTAGAATGTCATATATAATATATAAGCATGGAAAATGTACTAGATAGTGTGATCCCTATAGTGCACAAAACGCCAAGGGGTCGTAATCCTGAACTGCAAACGGTAATGATGCACAATGTAAAAGTACAATGACTGGCCTGGATATAAATAAATATGAACACTTATACTAACAGGTAAGGCAAAAAGTCCCTCCCAATACTCTGTTAGATAGCTCCAGCCGTGCACCAAAACTTCAATATCGTCAAAAGCACTTATTGCCCATAACAGCAAGTATACATAGTCAAAGGTTGATTACCCATAGCCTGTGTGATGCAGTCCAGGACACGACCTCACTCCCCGACGCGTGTTTCGCGAGAACGGATCTCGCTTCCTCAAGAGGGCGTGGTCTCAAATGGATAGACGTCCGTGTTAAATACCCGGCCGTTCCGGTCATGTGGCCGGCGACGGACCAATAATATCTCACGATTACACACCAGTGGGTGTGATTACTGGGACCAATGGGATTTTAGTGACTGCTGACATAGAAACCCTCTATACGTGTATTCGTCACGAAGATGGCTTGGAGGCGGTCCGCTTCTTCCTGGGGATGAGCAACTGGGATGGCCAGACTTGTCATTTGATTATGGAATTGTTGGATTTTATTTTAACAAAAAAATTTTTTGTGTTCAAGGATATTTTTTATTTACAGAAACGCGGCACTGCCATGGGCGCGGCCTGTGCGCCATCCTTCGCCGGCCTCTTCCTAGGATTCTGGGAGCGGGGAGTGTTCGGCGGGGATGGCCCCCGGGACGTGGACCATGTGCAGTGCTGGTTAAGGTATATTGATGATTTATTTATTATTTGGCAGGGAACGGAAATACAATTACAGGACTTCATGCAGCAATTGAATATTAACAATTTCAACATCAAATTGACATACTTTGCTAGTAAAAATTCAATTAATTTTTTGGATATCAACATTTCAGTTGATCAGGACCTATTTTTGCAAACTGATGTCTATAGAAAACCTACATCAACAAATTCATTGCTGCATGCAAGATCCAGTCATCCTTACAGTACTATTAAGGCCATCCCAGTTGGTCAATTCCTCAGGATGAGGCGGATCTGTTCCTCCGAGTCCAAATTTCAATTTCAAGCCAATGATCTCCGTACAAGATTCCTGGAGAGAGGGTACGCAAAACAATGCATCAAAGCAGGGTATAATCGTGCAAAATCATGTATCAGAGACGAATTATTGCGCCCTAAGCCTAAAACAACTAATAGGGAAAACCAAACCCGTTTTATATCAACTTATAATGGACAATGGCAGGATATGAGAGCGTGCATATCTAAACATTGGGATGTACTCAAAACCGATGCAACTTTGGCTAAAAATTTAACGGATGTCCCTCTCATGACCCCGAGACGCAGCAAAAATTTGGGGGACTTACTAATGAGCAGCCACTATGTCCCGGCCATAGATCGCAGAGGCCCCTTTTTCAATACAGGTGGTCCTATTAAGGGCTGCTTTTCTTGTGGCAATTGCATAGCATGCAAGAATATTGTTCGTGCCACAACTTTTCAATCAGTGGACGGTACAAGACAATTCAATATTCTACAACATATTACCTGTAAAACCACACAGGTAATTTACTATGCAACATGTACCTGCCCGAAAACATATATAGGTCCGTTTGCAGTTCAGGATTACGACCCCTTGGCGTTTTGTGCACTATAGGGATCACACTATCTAGTACATTTTCCATGCTTATATATTACAGTTAGGTCCATATATATTTGGACAGAGAAAACATTTTTCTAATTTTGGTTATAGACATTACCACAATTAATTTTAAACAAAACAATTCAGATGCAGTTGAAGTTCAGACCTTCAGCTTTCATTTGAGGGTATCCACATTAAAATTGGATGAAGGGTTTAGGAGTTTCAGCTCCTTAACATGTGCCACCCTGTTTTTAAAGGGACCCAAAGTAATTGGACAGATTCAATAATTTTATATAAAATGTTCATTTTTAGTAGTTGATTGAAAACCCTTTGTTGACAATGACTGCCTGAAGTTTTGAACTCATGGACATCACCAGATGCTGTGTTTCCTCCTTTTTGATGCTCTGCCAGGCCTTCACTGCAAAGGTTTTCAGTTGCTGTTTGTTTGTGGGCCTTTCAGTCTGAAGTTTAGTCTTTAACAAGTGAAATGCATGCTCAATTGGGTTGAGATCAGGTGACTGACTTGGCCATTCAAGAATATTCCACTTCTTTGCTTTAATAAACTTCTGGGTTGCTTTGGCTTTATGTCTTGGGTCATTGTCCATCTGTAGTATGAAACGATGACCAATCAGTTTTGCTGCATTTGGCTGGATCTGAGCACACAGTATGTCTCTGAATACCTCAGAATTCATTCGGCTGCTTCTGTCCTGTGTCACATCATTAATAAACACTAGTGACCCAGTGCCACTGGCAGCCATGCATGCCCAAGCCATCATACTGCCTCCGCTGTGTTTTACAGATGATGTGGTTTCCTTTGGATCATGAGCTGTACCATGCCTTCGCCATACTTTTCTCTTTCCATCATTCTGGTAGAGGTTGATCTTGGTTTCATCTGTCCAAAGAATGTTCTTCCAGAACTGTGCTGGCTTTTTTAGATGTTTTTTAGCAAAGTCCAGTCTAGCCTTTTTATTCTTGATGCTTATGAGTGGCTTGCACCGTGCAGTGAACCCTCTGTATTTACTTTCATGCAGTCTTCTCTTTATGGTAGATTTGGATATTGATATGCCTACCTCCTGGAGAGGGTTGTTCACTTGGTTGGCTGTTGTGAAAGGGTTTCTCTTCACCATGGAGATTATTCTGCGATCATCCACCACTGTTGTCTTCCATGGGCGCCCAGGTCTTTTTGCATTGATGAGTTCACCAGTGCTTTCTTTCTTTCTCAGGATGTACCAAACTGTAGATTTTGCCACTCCTAATACTGTAGCAATTTCTCAGATGGGTTTTTTCTGTTTTTGCAGCTTAAAGATGGCTTGTTTCACCTGCATGGAGAGTTCCTTTGACCGCATGTTTACTTCAGAGCAAAACCTTCCAAATGCAAGCACCACAACTCAAATCAACTCCAGGCCTTTTATCTGCTTTATTGAGAATGACATAACAAAGGGATTGCCCACCCCTGTCCATGAAATAGCCTTGGAGTCAATTGTCCAATTACTTTTGGTCCCTTTAAAAACAGGGTGGCACATGTTAAGGAGCTGAAACTCCTAAACCCTTCATCCAATTTTAATGTTAATACCCTCAAATGAAAGCTGAAAATCTGAACTTCAACTGCATCTGAATTGTTTTGTTTAAAATTCATCGTGGTAATGTCTATAACCAAAATTAGAAAAATATTGTCTCTGTCCAAATATATATGGACCTAACTGTATATGTGACATTCTAATTTCTTTGTATTTTTTAATGTTTTGTGTGTTTAATAAATTATATATTTTTTATACTAATAACTCTGGTCCTCCTATTTAAAATGTTACTTATAGGGCTCGTTCACATTAGCGTATAAATAAGGTGCGTGCATTGTGAAAAATCATAGTATTGTAATCTGACCAATGTTATTAATTTAGTCAATGCTCATCTACTAGTTTTTTTGTCATCTCGAAACGGATATCGGAGATAACGGAGATCGGACTGAGAAAAAAAATCACAGCATGCTGTGATTGTCTATGAGAATCGGATCTCACTAGCCAAGGCAAGTCAATGGTTACAAGAAAAAAAAATTCTGTGTGTGCAGTCTGATTTTTACGCACTCACCTCATTGGAAACCCAACATTTCATCAGCCAAGTACAGTAAATTCACAGCGTAAACAGAATAGATAGCTAGAAAGATGTCAGTGAGATATATAATTAGTGCAGTGTGTGTAGTTTACTGTACATGCATTTAGCTAATAAATATAAAATTAAATGTCAAAAATGGAGTGGGGCCCTTCTAATTTTTAATAACCAGCTGATGGAAAGCAGACACCTGGGATATAGTGTTACTAGTCTGGGAAGGAGGTAATAAACATGGAGCTATGCAGGCTATTAATATCAGCTCACAGGATATTACATATCTCGTTTTCAGAAATCACCATCTCCACCACCACAATAGCGCTGCTACTTGTCACTGGGCCACATTTGCTGGACCTCAACAACCTTTGTATTATCAATCACAGGAGTTCTATCTATTCAGTATCAGGTTCTGCATTACAGTCACATACAGCTCTGGCAAAAATTAACCACCACATCAAAACCCTGTCATGGGCAGCCCAATCTCCAGACCTGAACCCCATTGAAACCTCTGGAATGTAATCAAGAGGATGATGGATAGTCACAAGCCATCAAAGAAGAACTGCTTAAATTTTTGCGCCAGAAGCAGTGTGAAAAACTGGTTTAAAGCATGCCAAGACACATGAAAGCCGTGATTAAAAAGCATGGTTATTCCACAAAATAGGGCGTCAATTAACGGCGCTGTGGAAAAAGTGTATAGCATCCCCCAGAGTCAGATTTTCTCTGGGGTCTTGGCTGCAGGGGGTAGCCGAGGCCCCAGAGAACATGATTTGGGTTGGTTTTTACTGACTCCCAGGTTGCAGTCGCCGGTATTAACCGTTTACCGACGACCTAAAAAAAAGTCCACTGTGCCATTTAATTTCTCTGTCCTCAGATGTGATCGTACATCAGAGGACAGAAAAATGGGTTAGGGTAGGAGCTAAAGCTAGGGTTAGGGTTAGGGCTAAAGTTAGGGTTGGGGCTAAAGTTAGGGTTAGGGTTGGGGCTAAAGATAAGGTTAAAGTTGGGATTAGGGTTAGGGTTGGGATTAGGGTTAGCTTTGGATTAGGGTTAGGGTTGAGATTAGGGTTAGGTTTGGGATTAGAGTTAGGTTTGGGATTAGTTAGGTTTGGGATTAGGGTTATAGTTAGGGTTGGGATTAGGGTTCGGAGTGTGATGGCGTTAGGGTTGTGATTTGGGTTATGGTTAAGGTTGGGATTAGAGTTAGGGGTGTTTTGGGGTTAGGGTTGTGATTAGGATTGTGGATACGGTTGGGATTAGGGTTAGGGGTGTGTTGGGGTTAGAACTGGGGGGTTTCCACTGTTTAGGTACATCATCCAAAAGCAATGTGGCACAACCATTGATTCCAGACAATTTTGCGTTCAAAAAGTCAGATGGTGCTCCCTCCCTTCTGAGCTCTGCCGTGTGCCTGAACAGTGGTTTACCCCCACATATGGGGCATCAGGGTGCAAATTAGACAACAACTTTTGGGGTCCAGTTTCTCCTGTTATCCTTTGTGAAAAAAAAATGATTTTCTTCTTTTCATGGCTCTGCATTATAAACGTCTGTGACGCACTTGGGCATTCAGAGTGCTCACCACACGTCTAGATAAGCTCCTTGGGGGGGTCTAGTTTCCAAAATGGGGTCGCTTGTGGGGGGTTTCTACTCTTTAGGCACATCAAAGGCTCTGCAACCGCAACATGATGCCCGCAGACCATTCCATCAAAGTCTGCATTCCAAAACATTACTACTTCCCTTCCGAGCCCCGACGTGTGCCCAAACAGTAGTTTTCTCCCACATATGGGGTATCAGAGTACTCAGGACAAATTGGTCATCAACTTTCGGGGTCCAATTTCTCCTGTTACTGGAAAAATTAAAAAATTGTGGGCTAAAAAATCATTTTTGTGGGAAAAAAATGATTTTTTATTTTCACTGCTCTGCATTATAATCTTCTGTGAAGCACTTGGGCATTCAAAGTGCTCACCACACATCTATATAAGCTCCTTGGGGGATCTAGTTTCCAAAATGGGGTCACTTATGGGGGGGTTTCTACTGTTTAGGCACATCAAGGGCTCTGCAAATGCAACATGATGCCCTCAAAGTCAGCATTCCAAAAGGGTACTCCTTCCCTTCAAAGCTTCAAAGCTCTGCCATGCGCCCAAACAGTGGTCCCCCCACATACAGTGGGGCAAAAAAGTATTTAGTCAGTCAGCAATAGTACAAGTTCCACCACTTAAAAAGATGAGAGGCATCTGTAATTTACATCATAGGTAGACCTCAACTATGGGAGACAAACTGAGAAAAAAAAATCCAGAAAATCACATTGTCTGTTTTTTTTATTATTTTTTTTGCATATTATGGTGGAAAATAAGTATTTGGTCAGAAACAAACAATCAAGATTTCTGGCTCTCACAGACCTGTAACTTCTTCTTTAAGAGTCTCCTCTTTCCTCCACTCATTACCTGTAGTAATGGCACCTGTTTAAACTTGTTATCAGTATAAAAAGACACCTGTGCACACCCTCAAACAGTCTGACTCCAAACTCCACTATGGTGAAGACCAAAGAGCTGTCAAAGGACACCAGAAACAAAATTGTAGCCCTGCACCAGGGTGGGAAGACTGAATCTGCAATAGCCAACCAGCTTGGAGTGAAGAAATCAACAGTGGGAGCAATAATTAGAAAATGGAAGACATACAAGACCACTGATAATCTCCCTCGATCTGGGGCTCCACGCAAAATCCCACCCTGTGGGGTCAGAATGATCACAAGAACGGTGAGCAAAAATCCCAGAACCACGCGGGGGGACCTAGTGAATGAACTGCAGAGAGCTGGGACCAATGTAACAAGGCCTACCATATGTAACACACTACGCTACCATGGACTCAGATCCTGCAGTGCCAGACGTGTCCCACTGCTTAAGCCAGTACATGTCCGGGCCCGTCTGAAGTTTGCTAGAGAGCATTTGGATGATCCAGAGGAGTTTTGGGAGAATGTCCTATGGTCTGATGAAACCAAACTGGAATTGTTTGGTAGAAACACAACTTGTCGTGTTTGGAGGAAAAAGAATACTGAGTTGCATCCATCAAACACCATACCTACTGTAAAGCATGGTGGTGGAAACATCATGCTTTGGGGCTGTTTCTCTGCAAAGGGGCCAGGACGACTGATCCGGGTACATGAAAGAATGAATGGGGCCATGTATTGTGAGATTTTGAGTGCAAACCTCCTTCCATCAGCAAGGGCATTGAAGATGAAACGTGGCTGGGTCTTTCAACATGACAATGATCCAAAGCACACCGCCAGGGCAACGAAGGAGTGGCTTCGTAAGAAGCATTTCAAGGTCCTGGAGTGGCCTAGCCAGTCTCCAGATCTCAACCCTATAGAAAACCTTTGGAGGGAGTTGAAAGTCCGTGTTGCCAAGCGAAAAGCCAAAAACATCACTGCTCTAGAGGAGATCTGCATGGAGGAATGGGCCAACATACCAACAACAGTGTGTGGCAACCTTGTGAAGACTTACAGAAAACGTTTGACCTCTGTCATTGCCAACAAAGGATATATTACAAAGTATTGAGATGAAATTTTGTTTCTGACCAAATACTTATTTTCCACCATAATATGCAAATAAAATGTTAAAAAAACAGACAATGTGATTTTCTGGATTTTTTTTTCTCAGTTTGTCTCCCATAGTTGAGGTCTACCTATGATGTAAATTACAGATGCCTGTCATCTTTTTAAGTGGTGGAACTTGCACTATTGCTGACTGACTAAATACTTTTTTGCCCCACTGTATGTGGTATCAGTGTACTCAGGACAAATTGCACAACAACCTTAATGGTACAATTTCTCCTGTTACCCTTGTGAAAGTAAAAATTTGGGGGTGAAAAGATCATTTTTGTGGAAAAGAAATGATTTTTTTTATTATCACGGTTCTGCATTATAAATTGCTGTGAAGCACTTGGGGGTTCATAGTGCTCACCACACATCTAGATAAGCTCCTTTGGGGGTCTAGTTTCCATAATGGGGTTACTTGTGAGGGGTTTCTACTGTTTATGTACATCAAGGGCTCTGCAAATGCAACATGACGCCCACAGACCACTCCATCACAGTCTGCATTTTAAAACGTCACTACTTCCCTTCCAAGCCCTGATGTGTGCCAAACAGTGGTACCCCCACACAAGCGGTATCAGCATACTCAGGACAAACTAGACAACAACTTTTGGGGTCAAAATTCTCCTCTTATCCTTGGGAAAATAAAAAATTGTGGGCTAAAAAATAATTTTTGAGGAAAATAAAAAGATTTTTTATTTTCATGGCTCTGCGTTATAAACTTCTGTGAAGCACTTGGGGGTTCAAAGTGCTCACCACACATGTAGATAAGTTCCTTAAGGGGTCTAGTTTCCAAAATGGTTTCACTTGTGGGGGTTCCCTTTGTTTAGGCACATCAGGGGCTCCCCAAAAGCGACATGGCATCCGATCTTAATTCCAGCCAATTCTGCATTGAAAAAGTCAATGGCACTCCTTCTCTTTCAAGCTCTGCCGTGCGCTCAAACAGTGGTTTACCCCCATGTATTGGGCATCGGCGTATTCAGGAGAAATTGCACAACAAATTATGTGGTTAATTTTCTCTTTTTACACTTGTGAAAATAAAAAAATTGGTTCTGAAGTAAAATGTTCGAAAAAAAAAGTTAAATGTTAATTTTTTTCCTTCCACATTGCTTCAGTTTCTGTGATGCACGTAAAGGGTTTTGAGCACCTTGAGGGGTGTAGTTTTTAGAATGGTGTCACTTTTGGGTATTTTCTGTCTTGTACACCCCTCAAAGTGACTTTTAATATGAGATGGTCCCTAAAAAAAATGGTTTTGCAAATTTTGTTGTAAAAAAGAGAAATCGCTGGTCATATTTTAACCCTTAACTTCCTAACCAAAAAAAATTGTTTCCTAACTTGTGCTGATGTAAAGTAGACATGTGGGAAATGTTATTTATTAACTATTTTGTGTGACATCTCTCTGATTTAAGGGCACTCAAATTCAAAGTTTGAAAATTGCAAAATTTAAAAAACTTTCACCATACTTCCATTTTTTTCATAAATAAACTAAACGCTAGTAATATAAGGAGAAATTTTACCACTTACATGAAGTACGATATGTCACGATAAAACAAACTCAGAATTGGCGGGATCCATTAAAGCGTTCCAGAGTTATAACCTCACAAAGTGACAGTGGTCAGAATTGTAAAAATTGGCCTGCTCATTAAGCTGCAAATTGGCTCCATCACTAAGGGTTTAATAAATCAGAATTTGCCTACATTATAAAATAGTAAATTCCACAAGACATCATTTACTTGTGATTTCTTTGCTTTAAACATGGCGAGGACTGTAAACCTCGTCTCGCTCCCCGGAATATCAGGCAGAATCAGACCCTCTGACACCAAAATTGAATACTGCTTGCCAATGTTTTCAGCTTGTCAATTACGTAGACTTCTAAATGTGAAGCATTCTCAGAAGGTTTTCACGTTTCATAAAATTCTTCCTCGCTTTTCATATTGTCTGTCACCTGTCAACCCACCAAAGCCCCTGCTGAATTCTTTTCATTTCTTATTCCTAGAGTCTCTTGTGTACTTCATTCTGATCTCTGCTGCTGGCTCTAGTCCGGTCAAGTCCCTTCACCTTTCATTTTCACAGCTGTAGAAAGCTTCATAGACATGGAAGATTGCCAGACAATTCCCCGCTGCCCGGACCATAGATGCTTTGATTTCCCAGGAGCCAGATTTAAGATGAAATATAAAAATCCTGGGCTACATGACCTTGTCCATACTCTCTGACACCAGACAGGCATGGCCTCTGTGTGTGTATAAATATATAGTGCATGTGTAGAACTGTATATAAATATATATGTGTGTGTGTGTGTGTGTATATATATATATACACACAAACATATATACTATATATCTATACGGTATATATACAGGCACACTCGCATATATATAGTTTTATTTATTTTTAGAATATCTCAGATTAATTGCAAACCATGCAATCCTAATTAGAGGAATATATTGGCATTTATGCCCCTTGCAGCCTCCACCCTCAGATCTATCTCCACTAAGAATACTAAATATATATATATATATATATATATATATATATATATATATTTATTTAAAAAAAAGACATAACTACTATAACAAGTTGTTAATAGAAGAGGTTTGTTCAATTATAACCAAAATATTTTACCTACAAAATAAATATTTTACACTTTTTATTTCCAGCACAAGATTGAAGAGAAAATAGTTTCAGCAATATAAGGGGAATAAAGCAATCCAGAGAGATTTTTTGACCTACATTTCGGTGGACAGAGAAAACGATCGTTCTTTTTATACAACTGCCAGATAGGCAAGATATAAACCATAAGGGAATAAGGATTTTGCAGTGTGAATTAAATATATCCTGCAATCACTTCCCCTCCCCCATGCATCTGAGAAGATCTTTTAATATTTTAATATAGTGTTCTGCTGCAAAGCACTATGGGTTTGAATTAATGAAACCGCCCACCCTCCCCCAAAAAATAAATAAATAAGTAACACATGTACATTTCACTGGTCTCGCTCTGTCCACTTGCTTCAAATGTGTTTTTAATATCATCATGAAAAAAAATTACAATCTAGGTGTACATTAGCTATTATAACTAATTTCTTCATCTTGAGAGAGACAGCAATTTATTGACAATACCGAACAGAAAGGCAGTAACAGCCGTAAGGAACATTTATCATTTTGTTTGCACCTACAATTTTGTACAATTTTTGCCCCTCCCCTTTTGTAAATTTCTATGCAAATGTCAATTTTATCAATATTTTACATTATTTGATACCCTTTTTTTCAACACCTACATGAAAACTTAAAAATGAAGGGAATAGGTGGTGTGATTAATCTTTTGATTTGAAGTACAATGGGTACTCATTAGTGATGGGTGAGCACTAAAATGCTCAGGTACTCGTTGCTCGGGTCGAGCAGATTGGAATACTCGGGTACTCGGCCAGAACAACGAGTCCAATGTAAGTCTATGGGAGACCGGAGTAGTTTTACCGCGATCCCCCCGGGGGTCCTTTTAAGGTCTAAAAACTTCTGAAAATGATGGAATCACTGCTCAAATGACACAGGAACCTCATGGGGATCGCCCCTGGAAGCATTCCTGACTCCTAGTTCACAGCCTTAATCATTTTTTCTGAGATTCATGCCATTTTTCCCGGTGCCACAAAAAACACATGAAAACGAAACCAAAACGGGTTTTGCTTGGAAATATGTCAAGGTTAGTGTTGAGCGATACCTTCCGATATCGGAAAGTATCGGTATCGGATTGGATCGGCCGATATTCAAAAAATATCGGATATCGCCGATACCGATACCCGATCCCAATGCAAGTCAATGGGACCAAAATATCGGAATTAAAATAAACCCATTCTTTCCTTGTAGGTTCATTCTACATGAAGGAAAACAAGTAAGAATAATGCAGGATGTATTTGGGGAGGTGGCGGAGACATTAAAGGCATAGAGGTTTAGCCCAATCAAATAGAATAGCATGATTTTTTTTTTTTTTTTAAAGACGTTCGGAGTGACAAAGATATTGACTATGTAAATTTTTTTTAATTTTGTCAGATATTGATGTTTCACTATTCCACGCCCTTCCCCTTCTTTTTTTTTTCGTTTTCCCACACTTTCATCTTCATCATCATCAGCATCTTTGACATCAACTTCTTCTTCACCTTATTCATCTTCTTCATCTTCTACCTATTTTTTTTTTTACATTCTTCATATTCATTTTATTCAACTATTATTATTCTTCCTATTCTACATATTCATTTTATTCAACTGTTATTATTCTTCCTATTCTACTTCTTCATCATATTCTCATTTGTGACAGGCATTCCCGTAGTTGTTATCTATAAAAGTTTGAAGATTACGCCTTCCGTTCTGCCTGTCACAAAAGTTACATTTGTCCGCATTCAGTTTGGCCTGCAGCATCAGGCTTTATCCAGGGGCACCACGAGGAGGAACGGACTCACCCCCATACACTGCTTAGTCTTCTTCTGCATATAATTTTTATAATATCTTTTGCTCTGATATTAAGTGTTATGCTTAATGTTCTTCTGCTCTTTGTTCTGCAGCCTCTTGTTCTTCTGCTTCTCGGTCTTCCATGTCGTCGTCTCCAGGGTCGTCGTCTCCAGCGTCGTCGTCTCCGCCGTCGTCGTCGTCATTGGGGTGGTCTTCAGGGTCATCATCTCCAGGTTCGTCGTCATCTCACTGGTTGTCGTCTCTGGTGTCGTCGTCATCTTAGGGGTGGTCTTCCGGGTCGTCGACTTTAGGGTCTTCAACTTGGAAATGTAGCAGAAGGTACAAGAAGGCTGAGAAAATGCCAAGAACCAGCTGATGGAACTGGAACTCGGATGGCTACCCGAAGGTTCAAGAGCCTATGGAACTACCGAGGACCAGCTGACGTTACTGGAACCCGGTTACTAAGCAGGAGGTACCCGTGCTAAAAAGCACTACCAAGGACCGCCTGACGTTGGCGGAACTCGGATACCCAGAAGGAGGCACCTAAGCCAAAGGCTCTGCCCGGAACCAGCTGACGTTACTGGAACCAGGATGGGGAGCAGAAGGTACAAGAGCAAAAGACACTGCCGAGAACCAGCTGACGGTACTGGAACCCGGATGGGTAGCCGAAGGTCCAGGAGCCAATGGAACTACCGAGGACCAGCTGACGTTACTGGAACCCGGTTACTAAGCAGGAGGTACCCGTGCCTGAAAGCACTACCAAGGACCACCTGACGTTGGTGGAACTTGGATACCCAGAAGGAGGCACCTAAGCCAAAGGTTCTGCCCGGAACCAGCTGACGGTACTGGAACCAGGATGGGGAGCAGAAGGTACAAGAGCAAAAGGCTCTGCCCAGAACCAGCTGACGGTGCTGGAACCAGGATGTGGACCAGAAGGTCCACAGGAGAGGAGAGAACAGCTAGGCCGCGAGGCAGCCGCAGTTACCGAACCCCAACAGTCCTACAGGGGGGGCTTGGCCTACTGGCACTACAGAACCAGCCTTGACTGCCAATTCACGCAGCCCACATAGGAAGCTCCTAAACTGGAGGCACCCTGGAGTTGGCTAACCCGACCGCAACACGACGGGGCAACGCATAGGTGTCTCAGTGAGCTTGACAGTACCCAGAAACAGCTGACGGTGCTGGAACCAGGCTGGGCACGAGGGAGTACCCGTGACAAAAACACTGCCGAGAACCAGCTGGCGGTGCTGGAACCCGGATGCGTTGCCCCAGTGTGCAAGAGCCAATGGCACCGAGGACCAGCTGACGGTGCTGGAACCCGGTTGCTAAGCTGTAGGTGTCCGCGCTTAAAAGCACTACCAAGGACCGCCTGGCGTTGGCGGAACTCGGATACCCAGGAGGAGGCACCTAAGCCAAAGGCTCTGCCCGGAACCAGCTGACATTGCTGGAACCAGGTGGTGGACCAGAAGGTCCACAGGAGAGGAGAGAACAGCTAGGCCGCGAGGCAGCCGCAGTTACCGAACCCCAACAGTCCTACAGGGGGAGCTTGGCCTACTGGCACTACAGAACCAGCCTTGACTGCCAATTCACGCAGCCCACATAGGAAGCTCCTAAACTGGAGGCACCCTGGAGTTGGCTAACCCGACCGCAACACGACGGGGCAACGCATAGGTGTCTCAGTGAGTTTGACAGTACCCGGAAACAGCTGACGGTGCTGGAACCAGGCTGGGCATGAGGGAGTACCCGTGACAAAAACACTGCCGAGAACCAGCTGGCGGTGCTGGAACCCGGATGCGTTGCTTATTCAAGATTGTCTTCTTAGAGCCCCAACTAGCGGTGTTGGAGCAAAGGGTAAGCAGGGGGAGCATAGTGTAGGCCGAAGCCTGCACTGGAGGCAGCTTTGTGTCTGCGTTGCGTTTGCAGGACACAGCGGGGGAACAGCTGGCGGTGCTGAACCCCACTGACACATTGGCTGGTGTTTTTCTCTGTGCAGCTAGCACTTCCGAGCAAAAACTGGCGGTGTTAGAGCCCAGCGACAGCAGGAGGAGGAGAGGAGCAGAGTGTAGGCCGAAGCCTAATTGAACCAATTTCAAAGGTAACCTTTAACCCACCCTCAGGTGTTACAATGTAGAAGAGCCACACCTTGTGCAGCAGTAATGCTCCACAAGTGAAAGGTTGCTCTTTACATTTTGCTCATTGCACACGCAGAATGAAAGACGTACACAATTTTGCCCATTGTACAGTAGAACTGTATTGGAGGCGTGACTTGTCTTTTTAAGGAGACGCGGCACAGGTGTCCAAAAATAACGCCTTGGTGCTGGGCGCAGCCTCCTGAGCGTTGTTATTTGCTGTACAGGAGTCTGCGCTCTTGTTAGCCCTTGGCCATGTGCTGTGAGCGCTGACTGTCTTCTCACCTCATTTCACGTTGGCCGGTGCGGTTAGCGATGGTCATGAATCCCAGAACCACAGTGTCTTTTCATAAAGTCACACTGCGGGGCTGTGATTCGTGGCCTTGCGCAGTAAATATGTTTGCCGCTCACACATGTCCTTACACCTGCTTCAGACTGGGCGGCCTCAGCTGATCCCTTATCGCATGCCGCGGCCATGAGGCCGCACAGTCTGAAGAAGGCGGAAGGAGATAAGTGAAGACAGGCGAACATATGCACTGCATATGCCCATCAATCACACCCTCGCAGTCAAAATATATGAGACAACGAGGGGCGTTGTGTTGGGCAGGGCGGACGCACAAGCACAAGCAGCCAACCAATGATGTCAGAAGACGGGCAGCGCTAACAAGGGTGGTGCTGCGTATCCTTAACAAGGAAAGTCACACCTCTGGGACAGTGTAATGGTCTCCAATGAGACACATTTTGTAGGTGTTTAGTTGCACGTGGGCAAGGAGAAAAAGTCAGCCACCTTGTACAAATGCAGCATTACTGCTGTACAAGGTGGCTGTTATACATAGAAACACCTGGGGGGGGCAGGTTCCCTTTAATTTCAGTTCAGGGGCCTGCATGGCGTTTGCAGGACACGTTGCCAGCTACACAGCAGGGGAACAGCTGGCGGTGCTGAACCCCAATAACACATTGGCTGGTGTTTTTCTCTGTGCAGCTAGCACTTCCGGGCCCCAACTGGCGGTGTTAGAGCCCAGGGTCAGCAGGAGGAGGAGAGGAGCAGAGTGTAAGCCGAAACCTGCACTGGTGGCAGCTTTTGTTCTGTTGTGCCAGCGTGACTTGTGCTTGACACGTTGCCGACTACACAGCAGGGGAACAGCTGGCGGTGCTGAACCCCACTAACACATTGGCTGGTGTTTTTCTCTGTGCAGCTAGCACTTCCGGGCCCCAACTGGCGGTGTTAGAGCCCAGGGTCAGTAGGAGGAGGAGAGGAGCAGAGTGTAGGCCGAAGCCTAATTGAACCAATTTCAAAGGTAACCTTTAACCCACCCTCAGGTGTTACAATGTAGAAGAGCCACACCTTGTGCAGCAGTAATGCTCCACAAGTGAAAGGTTGCTCTTTAAATTTTGCTCATTGCACACGCAGAATGAAAGACGTACACAATTTTGCCCACTGTACAGTAGAACTGTATTGGAGGCGTGACTTGTCTTTTTAAGGAGACGCGGCACAGGTGTCCAAAAATAACGCCTTGGTGCTGGGCGCAGCCTCCTGAGCGTTGTTATTTGCTGTACAGGAGTCTGCGCTCTTGTAAGCCCTTGGCCATGCGCTGTGAGCGCTGCCTGTCTTATGACCTCATTTCATGTTGGCCGGTGCGGTTATCGATGGCGATGAATCCCAGACCCACAGTGTGTTTTCAATAATTCACACTGCAGGGCTGGGATTCCTGGCCTTGCGCAGTAAATATGTTTGCCGCTCACTCATGTCCTTACACCTGCTTCAGACTGGGCGGCCTCAGCTGATCCCTTATCGCATGCCGCGGCCATGAGGCCGCACAGTCTGAAGAAGGCGGAAGGAGTGGAGTGAAGACAGGCGAAGATATGCACTGCTCATGCCCATCAATCACACCCTCGCAGTCCAAAAAAACTGAGACAACGAGGGGCATTGTGTCGGCCAGGGCGGACGCACAGGCACAGGCAGCCAACCACTGATGTCAGAAGACGGCCAGCATTACCAAGGGGGGTGCTGCGTGTCATTTAAAAAGGAGAATCACACCTCAGGGGCAGTGAAATGGCCTGTAATGAGACACATTTTGTACGTGTTGAGTTCCACGTGGGCAAGGAGAAAAAGTCAGCCACCTTGTACAAATGCAGCAGTACTGCTGTACAAGGTGGCTGTTATACATAGAAACACCTGGGGGTGGGGGTCAGGGCCCCTTTAATTTCAGTTCAGGTGCCTGCGTGGCATTTGCAGGTCACGTTGCCGGCTACACAGCAGGGGAACAGCTGGCGGTGCTGAACCCCACTAACACATTGGCTGGTGTTTTTCTCTGTGCAGCTAGCACTTCCGGGCCCCAACTGGCGGTGTTAGAGCCCTGGGTCAGCAGGAGTAGGAGAGGAGCAGAGTGTAGGCCGAAGCCTGCACTGGTGGCAGCTTTTGGTCTGTTGTTCCAGCGTGGCTTGTGCTGGACACGATGCCGGCTACACAGCAGGGGAACAGCTGGCGGTGCTGAACCCCACTGACACCTTGGCTGGTGTTTTTCTCTGTGCAGCTAGCACGTCCGGGCAAAAACTGGCGGTGTTAGAGCCCAGGGTCAGCAGGAGGAGGAGAGGAGCAGAGTATAGGCCGAAGCCTAATTGAACCAATTTCAAAGATAACCTTTAACCCACCCTCAGGTGTTACAATGTAGAAGAGCCACACCTTGTGCAGCAGTAATGCTCCACAAGTGAAAGGTTGCTCTTTAAATTTTGCTCATTGCACACGCAGAATGAAAGACGTATACAATTTTGCCCATTGTACAGTAGAACTGTATTGGAGGCGTGACTTGTCTTTTTAAGGAGAAGCAGCACAGGTGTCAAAAATAACGTCTTGGTGCTGGGCGCATCCTCCTGAGCGTTGTTATTTGCTGTATAGGAGTCTGCGCTCTTGTTATCCCTTGGCCATGGCCAGTTAGCGCTGCCCTTCTTATGACCTCATTTCATGTTGGCTGGTGCGGTTAACGATGGCCATGAATCCCAGACCCACAGTGTCTTTTCATAAAGTCACACTGCGGGGCTGGGATTCGTGGCCTTGCGCAGTAAATATGTTCGCCGCTCACACATGTCATTACACCTGCTTCAGACTGGACAGCCTCAGCTGATCCCTTATCGCATGCCGCGGCCATAAAGCCGCACAGTCTGAAGAAGGCGGAAGGAGGGGAGTGAAGACAGGCGAAGATATGCACTGCTCGTGCCCATCAATCACACCCTCGCAGTCAAAATACATCAGACAACGAGGGGCGTCGTGTTGGGCAGGGCGCACGCACAGGCACAGGCAGCCAACCAACGATGTCAGAAGACGGCCAGCGTTACCAATGGGGGTGCTGCATGTCATTAAAAAGAAAAGTCACACCTCAGGGACAATGTAATGGTCTGTAATGAGACACATTTTGTACGTGTTGTGTTCCACGTGGGCAAGGAGAAAAAGTTAGCCACCTTGTACAAATGCAGCATTACTGCTGTACAAGGTGGCTGTTATACATAGAAACACCTGGGCGGGGCAGGTTCCCTTTAATTTCAGTTCAGGTGCCTGCATGGCGTTTGCAGGACACATTGCCAGCTACACAGCAGGGGAACAGCTGGCGGTGCTGAACCCCAATAACACATTGGCTGGTGTTTTTCTCTGTGCAGCTAGCACTTCCGGGCCCCAAATGGCGGTGCTAGAGCCCAGGGTCAGCAGGAGCAGGAGAGGAGCAGAGTGTAGGCCGAAGCCTGCACTGGTGGCAGCTTTTGTTCTGTTGTGCCAGCGTGGCTTGTGCTGGACACGTTGCCGACTACACAGCAGGGGAACAGCTGGCGGTGCTGAACCCCAATAACACATTGGCTGGTGTTTTTCTCTGTGCAGCTAGCACTTCCGGGCCCCAACTGGCGGTGTTAGAGCCCAGGGTCAGCAGGAGGAGGAGAGGAGCAGAGTGTAGGCCGAAGCCTGCACTGGTGGCAGCTTTTGTTCTGTTGTGCCAGCGTGGCTTGTGCTGGACACGTTGCCGACTACACAGCAGGGGAACAGCTGGCGGTGCTGAACCCCACTAACACATTGGCTGGTGTTTTTCTTTGTGCAGCTAGCACTTCCGGGCCCCAACTGGCGGTGTCAGAGCCCAGGGTCAGCAGGAGGAGGAGAGGAGCAGAGTGTAGGCCGAAGCCTAATTGAACCAATTTCAAAGGTAACCTTTAACCCACCCTCAGGTGTTACAATGTAGAAGAGCCACACCTTGTGCAGCAGTAATGCTCCACAAGTGAAAGGTTGCTCCTTAAATTTTGCTAATTGCACACGCAGAATGAAAGACGTACACAATTTTGCCCATTGTACAGTAGAACTGTATTGGAGGCGTGACTTGTCTTTTTAAGGAGACGCAGCACAGGTGTCCAAAAATAACGCCTTGGTGCTGGGCGCAGCCTCCTGAGCGTTGTTATTTGCTGTACAGGAGTCTGCGCTCTTGTTAGCCCTTGGCCATGCGCTGTGAGCGCTGACTGTCTTCTCACCTCATTTCACGTTGGCCGGTGCGGTTAGCGATGGTCATGAATCCCAGAACCACAGTGTCTTTTCATAAAGTCACACTGCGGGGCTGTGATTCGTGGCCTTGCGCAGTAAATATGTTTGCCGCTCACACATGTCCTTACACCTGCTTCAGACTGGGCAGCCTCAGCTGATCCCTTATCGCATGCCGCGGCCATGAGGCCGCACAGTCTGAAGAAGGCGGAAGGAGATAAGTGAAGACAGGCGAACATATGCACTGCATATGCCCATCAATCATACCCTCGCAGTCAAAATATATGAGACAACGAGGGGCATTGTGTCGGGCAGGGTGGACGCACAAGCACAAGCAGCCAACCAATGATGTCAGAAGACGGGCAGCGCTAACAAGGGTGGTGCTGCGTATCCTTAACAAGGAAAGTCACACCTCTGGGACAGTGTAGTGGTCTCCAATGAGACACATTTTGTAGGTGCTTAGTTTCACGTGGGCAAGGAGAAAAAGTCAGCCACCTTGTACAAATGCAGCATTACTGCTGTACAAGGTGGCTGTTATACATATAAACACCTGGGGTGGGGCAGATTCCCTTTAATTTCAGTTCAGGGGCCTGCATGGCGTTTGCTGGACACGTTGCCGACTACACAGCAGGGGAACAGCTGGCGGTGCTGAACCCCAATAACACATTGGCTGGTGTTTTTCTCTGTGCAGCTAGCACTTCCGGGCCCCAACTGGCGGTGTTAGAGCCCAGGGTCAGCAGGAGGAGGAGAGGAGCAGAGTGTAGGCCAAAGCCTGCACTGGTGGCAGCTTTTGTTCTGTTGTGCCAGCGTGGCTTGTGCTGGACACGTTGCCGACTACACAGCAGGGGAACAGCTGGCGGTGCTGAACCCCACTAACACATTGGCTGGTGTTTTTCTTTGTGCAGCTAGCACTTCCGGGCCCCAACTGGCGGTGTTAGAGCCCAGGGTCAGCAGTAGGAGGAGAGGAGCAGAGTGTAGGCCGAAGCCTAATTGAACCAATTTCAAAGGTAACCTTTAACCCACCCTCAGGTGTTACAATGTAGAAGAGCCACACCTTGTGCAGCAGTAATGCTCCACAAGTGAAAGGTTGCTCCTTAAATTTTGCTAATTGCACACGCAGAATGAAAGACGTACACAATTTTGCCCATTGTACAGTAGAACTGTATTGGAGGCGTGACTTGTCTTTTTAAGGAGACGCAGCACAGGTGTCCAAAAATAACGCCTTGGTGCTGGGCGCAGCCTCCTGAGCGTTGTTATTTGCTGTACAGGAGTCTGCGCTCTTGTTAGCCCTTGGCCATGCGCTGTGAGCGCTGACTGTCTTCTCACCTCATTTCACGTTGGCCGGTGCGGTTAGCGATGGTCATGAATCCCAGAACCACAGTGTCTTTTCATAAAGTCACACTGCGGGGCTGTGATTCGTGGCCTTGCGCAGTAAATATGTTTGCCGCTCACACATGTCCTTACACCTGCTTCAGACTGGGCGGCCTCAGCTGATCCCTTATCGCATGCCGCGGCCATGAGGCCGCACAGTCTGAAGAAGGCGGAAGGAGATAAGTGAAGACAGGCGAACATATGCACTGCATATGCCCATCAATCATACCCTCGCAGTCAAAATATATGAGACAACGAGGGGCATTGTGTCGGGCAGGGTGGACGCACAAGCACAAGCAGCCAACCAATGATGTCAGAAGACGGGCAGCGCTAACAAGGGTGGTGCTGCGTATCCTTAACAAGGAAAGTCACACCTCTGGGACAGTGTAGTGGTCTCCAATGAGACACATTTTGTAGGTGCTTAGTTTCACGTGGGCAAGGAGAAAAAGTCAGCCACCTTGTACAAATGCAGCATTACTGCTGTACAAGGTGGCTGTTATACATATAAACACCTGGGGTGGGGCAGATTCCCTTTAATTTCAGTTCAGGGGCCTGCATGGCGTTTGCTGGACACGTTGCCGACTACACAGCAGGGGAACAGCTGGCGGTGCTGAACCCCAATAACACATTGGCTGGTGTTTTTCTCTGTGCAGCTAGCACTTCCGGGCCCCAACTGGCGGTGTTAGAGCCCAGGGTCAGCAGGAGGAGGAGAGGAGCAGAGTGTAGGCCAAAGCTTGCACTGGTGGCAGCTTTTGTTCTGTTGTGCCAGCGTGGCTTGTGCTGGACACGTTGCCGACTACACAGCAGGGGAACAGCTGGCGGTGCTGAACCCCACTAACACATTGGCTGGTGTTTTTCTTTGTGCAGCTAGCACTTCCGGGCCCCAACTGGCGGTGTTAGAGCCCAGGGTCAGCAGGAGGAGGAGAGGAGCAGAGTGTAGGCCGAAGCCTAATTGAACCAATTTCAAAGGTAACCTTTAACCCACCCTCAGGTGTTACAATGTAGAAGAGCCACACCTTGTGCAGCAGTAATGCTCCACAAGTGAAAGGTTGCTCCTTAAATTTTGCTAATTGCACACGCAGAATGAAAGACGTACACAATTTTGCCCATTGTACAGTAGAACTGTATTGGAGGCGTGACTTGTCTTTTTAAGGAGACGCAGCACAGGTGTCCAAAAATAACGCCTTGGTGCTGGGCGCAGCCTCCTGAGCGTTGTTATTTGCTGTACAGGAGTCTGCGCTCTTGTTAGCCCTTGGCCATGCGCTGTGAGCGCTGACTGTCTTCTCACCTCATTTCACGTTGGCCGGTGCGGTTAGCGATGGTCATGAATCCCAGAACCACAGTGTCTTTTCATAAAGTCACACTGCGGGGCTGTGATTCGTGGCCTTGCGCAGTAAATATGTTTGCCGCTCACACATGTCCTTACACCTGCTTCAGACTGGGCAGCCTCAGCTGATCCCTTATCGCATGCCGCGGCCATGAGGCCGCACAGTCTGAAAAAGGCGGAAGGAGATAAGTGAAGACAGGCGAACATATGCACTGCATATGCCCATCAATCATACCCTCGCAGTCAAAATATATGAGACAACGAGGGGCATTGTGTCGGGCAGGGTGGACGCACAAGCACAAGCAGCCAACCAATGATGTCAGAAGACGGGCAGCGCTAACAAGGGTGGTGCTGTGTATCCTTAACAAGGAAAGTCACACCTCTGGGACAGTGTAGTGGTCTCCAATGAGACACATTTTGTAGGTGCTTAGTTTCACGTGGGCAAGGAGAAAAAGTCAGCCACCTTATACAAATGCAGCATTACTGCTGTACAAGGTGGCTGTTATACATATAAACACCTGGGGTGG
Source organism: Ranitomeya imitator (assembly GCF_032444005.1). Lineage (NCBI taxonomy): Eukaryota > Metazoa > Chordata > Amphibia > Anura > Dendrobatidae > Ranitomeya > Ranitomeya imitator. The sequence continues at coordinate 214,184,810 of NC_091284.1, forward strand.
GGCAGGTTCCCTTTAATTTCAGTTCAGGGGCCTGCATGGCGTTTGCAGGACACGTTGCCAGCTACACAGCAGGGGAACAGCTGGCGGTGCTGAACCCCAATAACACATTGGCTGGTGTTTTTCTCTGTGCAGCTAGCACTTCCGGGCCCCAACTGGCGGTGTTAGAGCCCTGGGTCAGCAGGAGGAGGAGAGGAGCAGAGTGTAAGCCGAAACCTGCACTGGTGGCAGCTTTTGTTCTGTTGTGCCAGCGTGGCTTGTGCTTGACAAGTTGCCGACTACACAGCAGGGGAACAGCTGGCAGTGCTGAACCCCACTAACACATTGGCTGGTGTTTTTCTCTGTGCAGCTAGCACTTCCGGGCCCCAACTGGCGGTGTTAGAGACCAGGGTCAGCAGGAGGAGGAGAGGAGCAGAGTGTAGGCCGAAGCCTAATTGAACCAATTTCAAAGGTAACCTTTAACCCACCCTCAGGTGTTACAATGTAGAAGAGCCACACCTTGTGCAGCAGTAATGCTCCACAAGTGAAAGGTTGCTCTTTAAATTTTGCTCATTGCACACGCAGAATGAAAGACGTACACAATTTTGCCCATTGTACAGTAGAACTGTATTGGAGGCGTGACTTGTCTTTTTAAGGAGACGCGGCACAGGTGTCCAAAAATAACGCCTTGGTGCTGGGCGCAGCCTCCTGAGCATTGCTATTTGCTGTACAGGAGTCTGCGCTCTTGTTAGCCCTTGGCCATGCGCTGTGAGCGCTGCCTGTCTTATGACCTCATTTCATGTTGGCCGGTGCGGTTATCGATGGCCATGAATCCCAGACCCACAGTGTGTTTTCAATAATTCACACTGCAGGGCTGGGATTCATGGCCTTGCGCAGTAAATATGTTTGCCGCTCACTCATGTCCTTACACCTGCTTCAGACTGGGCGGCCTCAGCTGATCCCTTATCGCATGCCACGGCCATGAGGCCGCACAGTCTGAAGAAGGCGGAAGGAGTGGAGTGAAGACAGGCGAAGATATGCACTGCTCGTGCCCATCAATCACACCCTCGCAGTCCAAAAAAACTGAGACAACGAGGGGCGTTGTGTCAGCCAGGGCGGACGCACAGGCACAGGCAGCCAACCAATGATGTCAGAAGACGGCCAGCGTTACCAAGGGGGGTGCTGTGTGTCATTTAAAAAGGAGAATCACACCTCAGGGGCAGTGAAATGGTCTGTAATGAGACACATTTTGTACGTGTTGAGTTCCACGTGGGCAAAGAGAAAAAGTCAGCCACCTTGTACAAATGCAGCAGTACTGCTGTACAAAGGTGGCTGTTATACATAGAAACACCTGGGGGTGGGGGTCAGGGTCCCTTTAATTTCAGTTCAGGTGCCTGCGTGGCGTTTGCAGGTCACGTTGCCGGCTACACAGCAGGGGAACAGCTGGCGGTGCTGAACCCCACTAACACATTGGCTGGTGTTTTTCTCTGTGCAGCTAGCACTTCCGGGCCCCAACTGGCGGTGTTAGAGCCCAGGGTCAGCAGGAGTAGGAGAGGAGCAGAGTGTAGGCCGAAGCCTGCACTGGTGGCAGCTTTTGGTCTGTTGTGCCAGCGTGGCTTGTGCTGGACACGATTCCGGCTACACAGCAGGGGAACAGCTGGCGGTGCTGAACCCCACTGACACCTTGGCTGGTGTTTTTCTCTGTGCAGCTAGCACGTCCGGGCAAAAACTGGCGGTGTTAGAGCCCAGGGTCAGCAGGAGGAGGAGAGGAGCAGAGTGTAGGCCGAAGCCTAATTGAACCAATTTCAAAGGTAACCTTTAACCCACCCTCAGGTGTTACAATGTAGAAGAGCCACACCTTGTGCAGCAGTAATGCTCCACAAGTGAAAGGTTGCTCTTTAAATTTTGCTCATTGCACACGCAGAATGAAAGACGTACACAATTTTGCCCATTGTACAGTAGAACTGTATTGGAGGCGTGACTTGTCTTTTTAAGGAGACGCAGCACAGGTGTCCAAAATAACGTCTTGGTGCTGGGCGCATCCTCCTGAGCGTTGTTATTTGCTGTATAGGAGTCTGCGCTCTTGTTATCCCTTGGCCATGGCCAGTTAGCGCTGCCCGTCTTATGACCTCATTTCATGTTGGCTGGTGCGGTTAACGATGGCCATGAATCCCAGACCCACAGTGTCTTTTCATAAAGTCACACTGCGGGGCTGGGATTCGTGGCCTTGCGCAGTAAATATGTTCGCCGCTCACACATGTCATTACACCTGCTTCAGACTGGACGGCCTCAGCTGATCCCTTATCGCATGCCGCGGCCATAAGGCCGCACAGTCTGAAGAAGGCGGAAGGAGGGGAGTGAAGACAGGCGAAGATATGCACTGCTCGTGCCCATCAATCACACCCTCGCAGTCAAAATACATCAGACAACGAGGGGCGTCGTGTTGGGCAGGGCGCACGCACAGGCACAGGCAGCCAACCAACGATGTCAGAAGACGGCCAGCGTTACCAATGGGGGTGCTGCGTGTCATTAAAAAGGAAAGTCACACCTCAGGGACAATGTAATGGACTGTAATGAGACACATTTTGTACGTGTTGCGTTCCACGTGGGCAAGGAGAAAAAGTCAGCCACCTTGTACAAATGCAGCATTACTGCTGTACAAGGTGGCTGTTATACATAGAAACACCTGGGCGGGGCAGGTTCCCTTTAATTTCAGTTCAGGTGCCTGCGTGGCGTTTGCAGGACACGTTGCCAGCTACACAGCAGGGGAACAGCTGGCGGTGCTGAACCCCACTGACACATTGGCTGGTGTTTTTCTCTGTGCAGCTAGCACGTCCGGGCAAAAACTGGCGGTGTTAGAGCCCAGGGTCAGCAGGAGTAGGAGAGGAGCAGAGTGTAGGCCGAAGCCTGCACTGGTGACAGCTTTTGGTCTGTTGTGCCAGCGTGGCTTGTGCTGGACACGATGCCGGCTACACAGCAGGGGAACAGCTGGCGGTGCTGAACCCCACTAACACATTGGCTGGTGTTTTTCTCTGTGCAGCTAGCACTTTCGGGCCCCAACTGGCGGTGTTAGAGCCCAGGGTCAGCAGGAGGAGGAGAGGAGCAGAGTGTAGGCCAAAGCCTAATTGAACCAATTTCAAAGGTAACCTTTAACCCACCCTCAGGTGTTACAATGTAGAAGAGCCACACCTTGTGCAGCAGTAATGCTACACAAGTGAAAGGTTGCTTTTTAAATTTGGCTCATTGCACACACAGAATGAAAGACGTACACAATTTTGCCCATTGTACAGTAGAACTGTATTGGAGGCGTGACTTGTCTTTGTAAGGAGACGCAGCACAGGTGTCCAAAAATAACGCCTTGGTGCTGAACCCCGATAACAGAGGAGCGACTGTTGACTGTGCACACAGCACTTCCAGGCACCATCTGGCGATGTTAGAGCCCAGGGACAGCAGGAGGAGCAGATTGGAGGTATTGCCGCACACACAGCTGGGGATCAGCTGACGTTACTGAACCCCAATAACAGAGGAGCGACTGTTGACTGTGCAGACAGCACTTCCAGGCACCAACTGGCGGTGTTAGAGCCCAGGGACAGCAGGAGGAGCAGAGGAACAGAGTGTAGGCCGAAGCCAGATTGGAGCAAGTTGAAAGGGAACATTTAACACCCCCCCCCAAGACGTTTGTAGCTGATAGAGCCATCTTGTGCAGCACTAAGGATGCAAAAGGAAAAGTTTGCTCTTTTAATTATGCTCCTTGCAAACACAGAGGTAAACACTAAAAATGTGTCCCCTTATACCGTAAAACCGTCCCGGAGGTGGGAATTTGCTTCGTAATGGGACGCAGCACAGCTGTCATTCCTATCCCCTTGGTGCCGTGCGCTGACTCCTCAGCGTTGTTTTAAGCTGTCACGGAGCCTGCGCTGGTCTGTTATCCCTTGGCCATGCCCAATTTGCGCTGCCTGTCTTCTGACATAATTTGGTGTCATATGAGAGCAAACACCGTGTGCACTGCTATACTCTGGTGCAGAGACTAGGTACCCAAACCATATAGTAAAATATGAAAGAGTCTCGCATTCAACTTAATTATTTGTATTTGTAGATTTATTAGAAGTAGCACTGGAGAAACGTTTCAGCCCAACCGGACTTTCATCAGTCACATGCTGTGCCAACGAGTGTGTGGCAACAGGTCATACAATCAGATGCGGACAATGTGTGATGCCGTGCTGTGCCAACAAAAGTGTGGCGACAGGTCCTATATACAGATGCAGAAATGCTTGGTGCAGATAGTAACCGCCTGATATAGGAATAGAGTAGTGGATGAGAGGAGTATGCGTAAACTCACAAAAAAGTATATTGGGCTCGAGGTAGTGACCTCTGGCTGCCAAAAGTGGGACAGGGGCTGGAGGGAAGCCGCTGTGCTGTGTGGGAGGTCCTCTGAGACTAGCGGTGGACTCCGTGTTTGAGAGGACCTCCCACACAGCACAGCGGCTTCCCTCCAGCCCCTGTCCCACTTTTGGCAGCCAGAGGTCACTACCTCGAGCCCAATATACTTTTTGTGAGTTTACGCATACTCCTCTCATCCACTACTCTATTCCTATATCAGGCGGTTACTATCTGCACCAAGCATTTCTGCATCTGTATATAGGACCTGTCGCCACACTTTTGTTGGCACAGCACGGCATCACACATTGTCCGCATCTGATTGTAGGACCTGTTGCCACACACTCGTTGGCACAGCACGTGACTGATGAAAGTCCGGTTGGGCTGAAACGTTTCTCCAGTGCTACTTCTAATAAATCTACAAATACAAATAATTAAGTTGAGTGCGAGACTCTTTCATATTTTACTATATAATTTGGTGTCAGTGCCTGTGCGTCCACGCTGCTACAGATCCCACCTCGCAGTGTCGTCTAATGTAATCCCACTGCGGGCCTTGGATCCATGGGCATGCACAGTGCATATCCTCGACTCTCACTCACCTCCTTCCCTCTTCTTCAAACTGTGCGGCGTCACGGCCGTGGCATGCTATTAGGGATCAGCTGACGGCGCACAGTCTAAAGAAGGCGGAGGGAGATGAGCGAGAGCCCGAGGGGAAGATATGCACTGCGCATGCCCATGGATCCCAGGCTCGCAGTGTGATTCAATCAGAAGACACTGCGAGGCGAGATCTCGGGCAGCGCGGGCGCACAGGCGCAGCCAGCCTGACACCAAATTATGTCAGAAGACAGGCAGCGCAAATTGGGCATGGCCAAGGGATAAGAGAACAGCGCAGGCTCCGTGACAGCTTCAAACAACGCTGAGGAGGCAGCACATGGCACCAAGGGGGTAGGAATGATGGCTGTGCTGCGTCACATTACGAAGGAAAGTCCCAGCTCTGGGACGGTATAACGGTATCAGTGAACACATTTTATAAGTGTTAAGTTCTGCGTGTGCAAGGAGCTAAACTAAAAGAGCTACCTTTTCCTTATGCAGCATTACTGCTGCACAAGGTGGCTCTTTCAGTAACAAATGCCGGGGGGGGGGGGGGGACAGGTTCCCTTACATTTAGGTTGTTGTGCCAGCGTGGCGGTCGCACGACACATTGCCGGCTACACCGCTGGGGATCAGCTGACGTTACTGAAACCCAATAACACTGGGTCGTATGTTTTGACTGTGCAGCCTGCACTTCTGAGCCGCAACTGGTGGTGTTGGAACCCAGGAATAGCAGTTCAGGTGGTAGAAAGATGAACACATCAGGAGACCTGGATGACGCCCAATTACTTAATCAGGCAGAGGAGTGGCAAATTCCTGCGAGATCCAGGCCTGGTTCATTTTCAGGAAAGTAAGCCGGTCAACGTTATCGGAGGATAGTCGCATGCGACGGTCTGTTAGTACACCACCTGCGGCACTAAAGACACGTTCCGATAAGACACTAGCCGCAGGGCAAGCCAGCACCTCCAATGCATACTGGCTTAGCTCTGGCCATGTATCCAGCTTAGAGACCCAAAACTTGAACGGGGAAGAGCCGTCTGGGAGTACAGTAAGAGGGCAAGCCATGTAGTCTGTCACCATCTGACAGAACCATTGCCTCCTGCTGACTGGAGCCGCTGGTGATGGTGTAGACATTTGGGGCGGGCACACAAAAGTTTGCCACAGTTGTGCCATACTGGGCTTGCCTTGGGCAGAGGCACTGCTTCTGCTCCCTCTTTGTGCAGAGCCTCCCCCACTGCCTAGACGCACTGAGCTGCTTTGTAAAGCACTAGCAGCACTCCTCTCAGTTGGACTGGAGAAGATGATGGAATTCACCAGTGTGTCGTGGTACTCCCGCATTTTACGCTACCGGGTCAACGCTGGGATGAGGTTTTGGACGTTGTCCCGGTAGCGAGGATCGAGGAGGGTGAACACCCAATAATCAGGCATGTTGAGAACGTGGTCGATGCGGCGGTCGTTTCTCAGGCACTGCAGCATGAAATCCACCATGTGCTGCAGACTGCCAACTGGCCCAGAAACGCTGTCCCCTGCTTGAGACATGATCTCTGCCCGCTCGTCATCACCCCACCCTTGCTGTACACACTGAGCACTGGACAATTGTGTCACTCCCTCCTCTGGAAGGAACTCTTCCTCCTCCATTGACTCCTCCTCATCCTCCTCACAAAGTGGCCCCTGCCTACCCCTTTGTGAGGAACCACGTGGCGCTGACTCTCCAGAAGCTGATGGAAAAGGTGACTCCTCATCCTCCACCTCTTCCACAACATCATCCCTTAACGCTTGCAAAGTTTGTTGAAGCAGGCAGATAAGGGGGACAGTCATGCTGACTAGTGCATCATCTGCACTTGCCATCCGCGTGGAATAATCGAAAGGACGCCAAACCTGGCAGACGTCCTTCATAGTGGCCCACTCTGTGGTTGTGAAGTCTGATCGGCGCTGACTGCGACTTTTTAGCGCTTGATGCAGCTGGTACTCCATTACTGCTTGCTGCTGCTCACACAACCGCTCCAACATATGTAACGTGGAATTCCACCTGGTAGGTAGGTCACATATGATGCGGTGTTCCGGAAGGCGGAATCGGCGCTGCAGAGCAGCAATGCGGGATCTTGCCAAGCTGGAACGCCGCAAGTGAGCACACTCTAGGCGGACCTTGTGCAGCAGTGCATCAAGATCCGGATAGTCCCTCAGAAAACTCTGCACAACCAAATTGAGCACATGTGCCAGACATGGGATGTGAGTGAGGTTGCCAATGGCAAAGCTGCCACTAGATTTCGGCCATTGTCACACACTACCATGCCTGGCTGGAGATTCGCTGGCACTAACCACACATCGCTCTCCTGCTTGATGGCATTCCAGAGCTCCTGCGCTGTGTGGCTTTGATTCCCCAAAGAAACTAGTTTCAAGACGGCCTGTTGACGTTTGGCCACGGCTGTGCTCATGTCGGTCGTAACAGGTAAACGTTCACGGGCCCATGTGGAGGTGGACTGTGACGGCTCCTGCAGCGATGATTCCGAGGAACTTGTGTATGAGGGGGAGTCAATGCGTACAGACTGGATTCCTGCAATCCTTGGAGTGGGCAGGACACGTCCTGCGCCACTCGCACGATCTGTACCTGGCTCAACAACATTAACCCAATGGGCAGTGAGAGAAATGTATCGCCCCTGTCCATGTTGACTGGTCCACGCATCGGTGGTGAGGTGGACCTTGCTACTGACGGCGTTCAGTAGCGCGTGTTTTATGTGTCCCTCCACATGCTTGTGCAGGGCAGGGACAGCTTGCCTGCTGAAGTAAAAGCGGCTGGGCACCTTGTACTGTGGGACTGCCAATGCCATCAAGTCACGGAAGCTGTCAGTCTCCACCAGCCTGAATGAGAGCATTTCCAGTGACAGAAGTTTGGCAATGCCTGCATTCAGAGCCTGTGCTCGGGGGTGGTTGGCCGAGAATGCCCACCTTTTCTCCCATGCCTGTACTACCGATGGCTGTAGAGTAGACTGGGAGTGTGAGGATGACTGGGAATGTGGTGCTGTGGGTGGAATTACACTAGGTCTCTGGACAACAGTGCCAGAGGTTCTTCCATGGCGATGCTGGGAGGAAGCCAAACCAGCTGTGTGTGAGCTGGAGGAAGAGGCAACACGAGCTGAAGAGGTGGTAGCTGCCGCTGTTGGTTGGCCTAGGTCTTCAGTGTGTTTTTGTAACTCCACCGCGTGCCTGGTCCGCACATGTTTCCACATATTTGTGGTATTGAGGTTGCTGACACTTTTACCTCTTTTGACTTTCTGATGACACAGCTTGCATTTGACAAAACAAATGTCATCTGCAACTGTGTCAAAAAAGGACCAGGCACTGCAAGTCTTGGGAGCGCCCTTTTTGGCTTTTGAAAGAGACAGGCTCCTAACGGGTGCCAAAGTGGAGGCTACAGGCTCCGCAGTCTTCCCCCTCCCTCTCCCTCTTTGGCCCGTTAGGGGAATCTCTTCCTCAGAGCTGCTCCCACCACCTTCCTGTTCCTCACGCCACGATGGGTCAAGGACCTCATCACCTCCACTACCCTCTGCCACCAACTGCTCCTCCTGGGTAGTCTCGGCAGCACAGTACGCACCAGAAAGCGGCACCTGAGTTTCATCATCAGATGCGTACTGTGCTGTGGTCACCGCAGGCACTGGCCCACCCGCCTCTTCAGAGTCAGAGAGACAAAGCTGTTGGGCATCACTGCACACTGCCTCTTCTTCCATTTCTCCAATACTGCTTGGCTGGCCCCCTGTTTCCAGGCCAAGAGATTCAGAGAACAGAAGTAGAGACGGCTCCTGTCCTGGGCTCTCTGACTGCCTGGCCAATTTGGCAGGTGGTGAAGAGACAGATGGCTGCTCTCCAGTGGTCTGTGCCTGAGAGGATGTGGCACTAATTGAAGTCGATGCCGATGCATTAGCTGCCATCCATCCGACAACGACTTCAATTTGATCTTCACGCAGCAGCGGTGCACGGCGCTCTCCGACAAAGCTGCGCATGAAGGACTGTTCCCTGCTGAAACTGAGTGACGACGAGTCACCGGCGCCCGCAGCAGGCACAGAATCACCACTGTTGTGAATTCTGTGGCAGAGCTCCCTCCTGTGGTCACGAGTGGTACTGCGGCTTCTGAGTTTCCTTCCTCAGGTGATGTGGTGAAGTCGTTAGGTGCTGCTCTATTTAACTCCACCTAGTGCTTTGCTCCTGGCCTCCAGTCAATGTTCTAGTATTGGTCTTGTTTCCTCCTGGATCGTTCCTGTGGCCGTCTGCTCTGCATAAGCTAAGTTTTGCTTGTGTTATTTTTGTTTTGCTATTTTTTCTGTCCAGCTTGCTTAATTGGTTTTTCTTGCTTGCTGGAAGCTCTGGGACGCAGAGGGAGCACCTCCGTACCGTTAGTCGGTGCGGAGGGTCTTTTTGCCCCTCTGCGTGGTTGTTTGTAGAGTTTTGTGTTGACCGCAAAGTTATCTTTCCTATCTTCGGTCTGTTCAGTAAGTTGGGCCTCACTTTGCTAAATCTATTTCATCTCTGCGTTTGTATTTTCATCTCTACTCACAGTCATTATATGTGGGGGGCTGCCTTTTCCTTTGGGGTATTTCTCTGAGGCAAGGTAGGCTTGTTTTTCTATCTTAGGCCTAGCTAGTTTCTCAGGCTGTGCCGAGTTGCATAGGGAGCGTTAGGCGCAATCCACGGCTGCCTCTAGTGTGGTTGGATAGGATTAGGGATTGCGGTCAGCAGAGTTCCCACGTCTCAGAGCTCGTCCTATGTCTTTTGGTTATTGTCAGGTCACTTTGTGTGCTCTGAACTTCAAGGTCCATTGTGGTTCTGAATTATCTAATCATAACAGTACTGGAGGCCCAAAGTACTAATGCTTCTCAATAGAGGGAAAAAAGAAGTTCTGAGACCGTTTTTTTTTTCTTTGCACTGTGTTTTGCCTTTTTTTTCCCCTAGACATTTGGGTGGTTCAGGACACAGGTGTAGTGATGGACATTAAAGGTCTGTCTTCATGTGTGGATCATCTCACTGCAAGAGTACAAAATATTCAAGACTTTGTGGTTCAGAATTCTATGTTAGAACCAAGAATTCCTATTCCTGATTTGTTTTCTGGAGATAGAGCAAAATTTCTGAGTTTCAAAAATAATTGTAAACTGTTTCTGGCTTTGAAACCTCGCTCCTCTGGTGACCCAGTTCAACAAGTTAGGATCATTATTTCTTTATTACGTGGCGACCCTCAAGACTGGGCATTTTCCCTTGCGCAAGGAGATCCTGCATTATGTAAAATTGATGCGTTTTTCCTGGCGCTCGGATTGCTGTACGATGAACCTAATTCGGTGGATCAGGCAGAGAAAAATTTGCTGGCTCTGTGTCAGGGTCAGGATGAGATAGAGATTTATTGTCAGAAGTTTAGAAAGTGGTCTGTGCTCACTCAATGGAATGAAGGTGCGCTGGCAGCTATTTTCAGAAAGGGTCTCTCTGAAGCCCTTAAGGATGTCATGGTGGGATTTCCCATGCCTGCTGGTCTGAATGAGTCTATGTCTTTGGCCATTCAGATCGGTCGATGCTTGCGTGAACGTAAATCTGTGCACCATTTGGCGGTATTATCCGAGCATAAACCTGAGCCTATGCAGTGCGATAGGACTTTGACCAGAGTTGAACGGCAAGAACACAGACGTCAGAATGGGCTGTGTTTCTACTGTGGTGATTCCACTCATGCTATCTCCGATTGTCCTAAGAGCACTAAGCGGTTCGCTAGGTCTGCCACCATTGGTACGGTACAGTCAAAATTTCTTTTGTCCGTTACTTTGATCTGCTCTTTGTCATCTTATTCTGTCATGGCATTTGTGGATTCAGGCGCTGCCCTGAATTTGATGGACTTGGAGTATGCTAGGCGTTGTGGGTTTTTCTTGGAGCCCTTGCAGTGTCCTATTCCATTGAGAGGAATTGATGCTACGCCTTTGGCCAAGAATAAGCCTCAGTACTGGACCCAGCTGACCATGTGCATGGCTCCTGCACATCAGGAGGATATTCGCTTTCTGGTGTTGCATAATCTGCATGATGTGGTTGTGTTGGGGTTGCCATGGCTACAAGTCCATAGCCCAGTATTAGATTGGAAATCAATGTCTGTGTCCAGCTGGGGTTGTCAGGGGGTACATGGTGATGTCCCATTTCTGTCTATTTCGTCATCCACCCCTTCTGAGGTCCCAGAGTTCTTGTCTGATTACCGGGATGTATTTGATGAGCCCAAGTCCAATGCCTTACCTCCGCATAGGGATTGTGATTGTGCTATCGATTTGATTCCTGGTAGTAAGTTTCCTAAAGGTCGACTGTTTAATTTATCTGTACCTGAGCACGCCGCTATGCGGAGTTACGTGAAGGAGTCCTTGGAGAAGGGTCATATTCGCCCGTCATCGTCGCCATTGGGAGCGGGGTTCTTTTTTGTGGCCAAGAAGGATGGTTCGCTGAGACCTTGTATAGATTACCGCCTTCTAAATAAAATCACGGTCAAATTTCAGTACCCCTTGCCGCTGCTATCTGATTTGTTTGCTCGGATTAAGGGGGCTAGTTGGTTCACCAAGAAAGATCTTCGTGGTGCGTATAATCTTGTGCGTATGAAGTGGGGCGATGAATGGAATACTGCATTTAATACGCCCGAGGGCCATTATGAGTACCTAGTTATGCCTTTCGGACTTGCCAATGCTCCATCGGTGTTTCAGTCCTTTATGCATGACATCTTCCGAGAGTACCTGGATAAATTCCTGATTGTATACTTGGATGATATTTTGGTCTTCTCGGATGATTGGGAGTCTCATGTGAAGCAGGTCAGAATGGTGTTCCAGGTCCTGCGTGCTAATTCTTTGTTTGTGAAGGGATCAAAGTGTCTCTTTGGTGTTCAGAAGGTTTCATTTTTGGGGTTCATTTTTTCCCCTTCTACTATCGAGATGGACCCTGTTAAGGTCCAGGCCATCTATGATTGCACTCAGCCGACATCTCTGAAGAGTCTGCAAAAGTTCCTGGGCTTTGCTAATTTTTATCGTCGCTTCATCTGTAATTTTTCTAGTATTGCTAAACCATTGACCGATTTGACCAAGAAGGGTGCTGATGTGGTGAATTGGTCTTCTGCTGCTGTGGAAGCTTTTCAAAAGTTAAAGCGTCGTTTTTCTTCTGCCCCTGTGTTGTGTCAACCAGATGTTTCGCTTCCGTTCCAGGTCGAGGTTGATGCTTCTGAAATTGGAGCGGGGGCTGTTTTGTCGCAGAGAAGTTCTGATTGCTCGGTGATGAAACCATGCGCCTTCTTTTCCAGGAAGTTTTCGCCTGCTGAGCGAAATTATGATGTTGGCAATCGAGAGTTGCTGGCCATGAAGTGGGCATTCGAGGAGTGGCGTCATTGGCTTGAAGGAGCTAAGCATCGCGTGGTGGTCTTGACTGATCACAAGAACTTGACTTATCTCGAGTCTGCCAAACGGTTGAATCCTAGACAGGCTCGTTGGTCGCTGTTTTTCTCCCGTTTTGACTTTGTGGTTTCGTACCTTCCGGGCTCTAAAAATGTGAAGGCGGATGCCCTGTCTAGGAGTTTTGTGCCCGACTCTCCGGGTTTGTCTGAGCCGGCGGGTATTCTCAAAGAGGGAGTAATTTTGTCTGCCATCTCCCCTGATTTGCGGCGGGTGCTGCAAAAATTTCAGGCTAATAAACCTGATCGTTGCCCAGCGGAGAAACTGTTTGTCCCTGATAGGTGGACGAATAAAGTTATCTCTGAGGTTCATTGTTCGGTGTTGGCTGGTCATCCTGGAATCTTTGGTACCAGAGATTTAGTGGCTAGATCCTTTTGGTGGCCGTCTCTGTCGCGGGATGTGCGTTCTTTTGTGCAGCCTGTGGGATTTGTGCTCGGGCTAAGCCCTGCTGTTCTCGTGCCAGTGGGTTGCTTTTGCCCTTGCCGGTCCCGAAGAGGCCTTGGACACATATCTCTATGGATTTTATTTCGGATCTCCCCGTCTCTCAAAAAATGTCGGTCATTTGGGTGGTTTGTGATCGCTTCTCTAAGATGATCCATTTGGTACCCTTGTCTAAATTACCTTCCTCTTCTGATTTGGTGCCATTGTTCTTCCAGCATGTGGTTCGTTTACATGGCATTCCAGAGAACATCGTTTCTGACAGAGGTTCCCAGTTTGTTTCGAGGTTTTGGCGAGCTTTTTGTGCTAGGATGGGCATTGATTTGTCTTTTTCCTCGGCTTTCCATCCTAAGACAAATGGCCAGACCGAACGAACCAATCAGACCTTGGAAACATATCTGAGATGCTTTGTTTCTGCTGATCAGGATGATTGGGTGTCCTTCTTGCCTTTGGCTGAGTTCGCCCTTAATAATCGGGCCAGCTCGGCTACCTTGGTTTCGCCGTTTTTCTGCAACTCTGGGTTCCATCCTCGTTTCTCTTCAGGGCAGGTTGAGTCTTCGGACTGTCCTGGTGTGGATACGGTGGTGGACAGGTTACAGCAGATTTGGACTCATGTAGTGGACAATTTGACCTTGTCCCAGGAGAAGGCTCAACGTTTCGCTAATCGGAGACGCTGTGTGGGTCCCCGACTTCGTGTTGGGGATTTGGTTTGGTTGTCATCTCGTCATATTCCTATGAAGGTTTCCTCTCCTAAGTTTAAGCCTCGTTTCATTGGTCCGTATAGGATTTCTGAGGTTCTTAATCCTGTGTCTTTTCGTTTGACCCTTCCAGATTCTTTTTCCATCCATAACGTATTCCATAGGTCATTGTTGCGGAGATACGTGGCACCTATGGTTCCATCTGTTGATCCTCCTGCCCCGGTTTTGGTGGAGGGGGAGTTGGAGTATATTGTGGAGAAGATTTTGGATTCTCGTGTTTCGAGACGGAAACTCCAGTATCTGGTTAAGTGGAAGGGTTATGGTCAGGAAGATAATTCCTGGGTCTTTGCCTCTGATGTCCATGCTGCCGATCTTGTTTGTGCCTTTCATGTGGCTCATCCTGGTCGGCCTGGGGGCTCTGGTGAGGGTTCGGTGACCCCTCCTCAAGGGGGGGGGTACTGTTGTGAATTCTGTGGCAGAGCTCCCTCCTGTGGTCACGAGTGGTACTGCGGCTTCTGAGTTTCTTTCCTCAGGTGATGTGGTGAAGTCGTTAGGTGCTGCTCTATTTAACTCCACCTAGTGCTTTGCTCCTGGCCTCCAGTCAATGTTCTAGTATTGGTCTTGTTTCCTCCTGGATCGTTCCTGTGGCCGTCTGCTCTGCATAAGCTAAGTTTTGCTTGTGTTATTTTTGTTTTGCTATTTTTTTCTGTCCAGCTTGCTTAATTGGTTTTTCTTGCTTGCTGGAAGCTCTGGGACGCAGAGGGAGCACCTCCATACCGTTAGTCGGTGCGGAGGGTCTTTTTGCCCCTCTGCGTGGTTGTTTGTAGGGTTTTGTGTTGACCGCAAAGTTATCTTTCCTATCTTCGGTCTGTTCAGTAAGTTGGGCCTCACTTTGCTAAATCTATTTCATCTCTGCGTTTGTATTTTCATCTCTACTCACAGTCATTGTATGTGGGGGGCTGCCTTTTCCTTTGGGGTATTTCTCTGAGGCAAGGTAGGCTTGTTTTTCTATCTTAGGCCTAGCTAGTTTCTCAGGCTGTGCCGAGTTGCATAGGGAACGTTAGGCGCAATCCACGGCTGCCTCTAGTGTGGTTGGATTGGATTAGGGATTGCGGTCAGCAGAGTTCCCACGTCTCAGAGCTTGTCCTATGTCTTTTGGTTATTGTCAGGTCACTCTGTGTGCTCTGAACTTCAAGGTCCATTGTGGTTCTGAATTACCTAATCATAACACACCACGTCCTCTCCCTGCTCCTCTCCCTGCTCCGCGCCCACGCCCACGTGCCTTACTCCCTGCCCTCTTCATCTTGGTTGACAGATAAAGATAAGCAGAAAAGTACTAAGGCCTTAGTGTGCTTATTCCTGAAATGCTCCTCCTAACAGGAGTAAGAAACACTAATGTTGTAAAGTGTGGACTAGACTTTATTATTGATAAAATGTGGCCTACACAAGTGTTAAGTGGTGTTTGGTGAACTTTACTTTTTTTTTCTGCAGATCGGGCTACAAAGCGACTTTAACTCACACGGGGACCGTGCAGACAGCCGTAAACGGCTCTGCAAGGCCCAAAAACTCTCCTCTAGGTTATCCTATGTAGTGTTTTTCCACTATTTAGCTGGAGACGGGTGGAAAGACACTAATAGGACATTTTAAAAAAAATTTTCAACAGGCTGCACTATTTGAAAATAAGGACAAGTTATTCAACGGTATGAGGCAGTGACGCACCCTGAGCTGAATACAACGGGCTGTGGCTGCACACAGACTACAGGGCGAGCTGCGCTCACACGGAGACCGTGCAGACAGCCGTAAATGGCGCTGCAAAGCCCAAAAACCCTCCTCTAGGTTATCCTATGTAGTGTTTTTCCACTATTTAGCTGGATACGGATGGAAAGACACTAATAGGAAATTTAAAAAAAAAATTTCAACTGGCTGCACTATTTCAAAAAAAGGACAAGTTATTTAACGGTATGAGGCAGTAACGCACCCTGAGCTGAATACAACCGGCTGTGGCTGCACACAGACTACAGGGCGAGCTGCGCTCACACGGAGACCATGCAGACAGCCGTAAACGGCGCTGCAAGGCCCAAAAACCCTCCTCTAGGTTATCCTATGTAGTGTTTTTCCACTATTTAGCTGGATACAGGTGGAAAGACACTAATAGGAAATTTAAAAAAAAAATTTCAACAGGCTGCACTATTTCAAAAAAAAGAAAAGTTTTTTCACGGTATGAGGCAGTGACGCACCCTGAGCTGAATACAACCGGCTGTGGCTGCACACAGACTACAGAGCGAGCTGCGCTCACACGGAGACCGTGCAGACAGCCGTAAACGGCGCTGCAAGGCCCAAAAAAAAACCTCTAGGTTATCCTATGTAGTGTTTTTCCACAATTTAGCTAGAGACGGGTGGAAAAACACTAATAGGAAATTTTAGAAAAAATGTGCAGCAGGCTGCACTATGAGCAAAAAAGGACAATGTGTAGAACTGTATGAGGCAGTGTGAACCCCCCCTGAGCTGAATACAACCGGGTATATGGCTGCACACAGACTACAGAGTGAGCTGCACACAGACACACACAGAGACCTTGCAGAACGCTGTTAAAACAGCGCTGCAAGGCAAGAGCAAGGTGAACAGTGAACAACACACAGCGTTTTGCTAAATTAGCCTTGGGAAAGCAAAATAAAGCAATTAGCTATCTCAACTGGCCCTCAGTTAGAACACAGCGTCCTGTCCCTAACTGAAATCACAGCAGAGTGAGCGCAAAATGGCGGCAGCTGTTGTGAATTTTGTGGCCGAGTTCACTTCTGTGGTCACAAGTGGTATTGCAGTCTCTGGGCTTCCTCCCTCAGGTGTTTTGGTGAGCTCGTTGGCTGCCTTGCTATTTAGCTCCACCTGAGTCTGTCTTCCTTGCTCCTTGTCAATGTTCCAGTGTTGGATCTGAGCTACTGCATCTTTCCTTGGGCCTGCTGCTCTGCTAGATAAGTGCTTCTAGTTTGTTTTCTGTTTTTTCTGTCCAGCTTGCTATTAACTTTTGCTGGAAGCTCTGAGAAGCAAGGGGGTGCACCGCCGTGCTGTTAGTTCGGCACGGTGGGTCTTTTTGCCCCTTTGCGTGGTTTTCGTTTTAGGGTTTTTTGTAGACTGCATAGTTCTCTTTGCTATCCTCGCTCTGTCTAGAGTATGGATTGGAACTCTATGTCGGTAACCAGCTGGGGTTGTCAGGGAGTACATGGTGATGTTCCATTTTTGTCTATTTCGTCATCCATTCCTTCTGACATCCCAGAGTTCTTGTCGGACTTTCAGGATGTATTTGAAGAGTCCAAGTCTGATGCCCTACCTCCGCATAGGAATTGTGATTGTGCTATCGATTTGATTCCTGGTAGTAAATTCCCTAAGGGTCGTTTATTTAATTTGTCCGTACCTGAACACACCGCTATGCGCAGTTATGTGAAGGAGTCCCTGGAGAAGGGACATATTCGCCCATCGTCGTCACCATTGGGAGCAGGGTTCTTTTTTGTAGCCAAGAAGGATGGTTCGCTAAGACCGTGTATTGATTACCGCCTTCTTAATAAGATCACTGTTAAGTTTCAGTATCCCTTGCCATTGATTTCTGACTTGTTTGCTCGGATTAAGGGGGCTAGTTGGTTTACTAAGATTGATCTTCGTGGTGCGTATAATCTGGTGAGAATCAGGCAGGGAGATGAATGGAAAACGGCATTTAATACGCCCGAGGGTCATTTTGAGTATCTGGTGATGCCGTTCGGACTTGCCAATGCTCCATCTGTTTTTCAGTCTTTTATGCATGACATTTTCCGTGAGTATCTGGATAAATTCTTGATTGTTTACTTGGATGACATTTTGATCTTCTCAGATGATTGGGAGTCTCATGTGAAGCAAGTCAGAATGGTTTTCCAGGTACTGCGTGCTAATTCCTTGTTCGTGAAGGGATCAAAGTGTCTCTTCGGTGTGCAGAAAGTTTCATTTTTGGGGTTCATCTTTTCCCCTTCTACTATCGAGATGGATCCGGTTAAGGTTCAGGCCATCCAGGATTGGACTCAGCCGACATCTCTAAAAAGTCTGCAGAAATTCCTGGGCTTTGCTAATTTTTATCGTCGCTTCATCTGTAATTTTTCTAGCATTGCCAGACCATTGACCGATTTGACCAAGAAGGGTGCTGATTTGGTTAATTGGTCTTCTGCTGCCGTGGAAGCTTTTCAGGAGTTGAAGCGTCGTTTTTGCTGTGCCCCTGTGTTGTGTCAACCTGATGTTTCTCTTCCGTTCCAGGTCGAGGTTGATGCTTCTGAGATTGGTGCAGGGGCGGTTTTGTCACAGAGAGGTTCTGGTTGCTCAGTGTTCAAACCATGTGCTTTCTTTTCCAGGAAATTTTCTGCTGCTGAGCGTAATTATGATGTGGGCAACCGAGAGTTGCTGGCCATGAAGTGGGCATTCGAGGAGTGGCGTCATTGGCTTGAGGGTGCTAAGCATCGCGTGGTGGTTTTGACTGATCATAAGAACCTTACTTATCTTGAGTCTGCCAAGCGCTTGAATCCTAGACAGGCCCGTTGGTCGTTATTTTTTGCTCGTTTTGATTTTGTGATTTCATACCTTCCGGGCTCTAAAAATGTGAAGGCGGATGCTCTGTCTAGGAGTTTTGTGCCCGACTCTCCGGGGTTATCTGAGCCGGCGAGTATCCTCAAGGAAGGAGTCATTGTGTCTGCCATCTCCCCTGATTTGCGGAGAGTGTTGCAGAAATTTCAGGCTAATAAACCTGATCGTTGTCCGGCCGAGAAACTGTTCGTCCCTGATAGGTGGACTAGTAAAGTTATCTCTGAACTTCATTGTTCGGTGCTGGCCGGTCATCCAGGAATCTTTGGTACCAGGGAGTTGGTTGCTAGATCCTTCTGGTGGCCATCTCTGTCACGGGATGTGCGTGCTTTTGTGCAGTCCTGTGGAATTTGTGCTAGGGCTAAGCCCTGCTGTTCACGTGCCAGTGGGTTGCTTTTGCCCTTGCCGGTCCCGAAGAGGCCTTGGACACATATTTCGATGGATTTCATTTCTGACCTTCCCGTTTCTCAAAAAATGTCGGTCATTTGGGTGGTCTGTGATCGCTTTTCTAAAATGGTCCATCTGGTGCCCTTGGTTAAATTGCCTTCCTCCTCTGATTTGGTGCCTTTGTTCTTCCAGCATGTGGTTCGTTTACATGGCATTCCTGAGAATATTGTTTCTGACAGAGGTTCCCAGTTTGTCTCGAGGTTCTGGCGAGCCTTTTGTGGTAGGATGGGCATTGACCTATCTTTTTCCTCGGCCTTCCATCCTCAGACTAATGGCCAGACCGAACGAACCAATCAGACCTTGGAAACATATCTGAGATGTTTTGTTTCCGCTGACCAGGATGATTGGGTGTCATTTTTGCCGTTGGCTGAGTTCGCCCTTAATAATCGGGCCAGCTCGGCTACCTTGGTCTCTCCATTTTTCTGCAATTCTGGGTTCCATCCTCGTTTCTCTTCAGGACAGGTTGAGTCTTCGGACTGTCCTGGTGTGGATTATGTGGTGGACAGGTTGCAGCAGATCTGGACTCAGGTAGTGGACAATTTGACCTTGTCCCAGGAGAAGGCTCAGCTTTTCGCTAATCGCAGACGCCGTGTGGGACCCCGACTTCGTGTTGGGGATCTGGTTTGGTTATCTTCTCGTCATATTCCTATGAAGGTTTCCTCTCCTAAATTTAAACCTCGTTTTATTGGTCCGTATAGGATTTCTGAGATTCTCAATCCGGTGTCTTTTCGTCTGACCCTCCCAGACTCCTTTTCCATACATAATGTATTCCATAGGTCGTTGTTGAGGAGATACGTGGCACCTATGGTTCCATCTGTGGAGCCTCCTGCCCCTGTTTTGGTGGAGGGGGAATTGGAGTATATTGTGGAGAAGATTTTGGATTCTCGTGTCTCTAGACGGAAACTCCAGTATTTGGTCAAATGGAAGGGTTATGCTCAGGAAGATAATTCCTGGGTTTTTGCCTCTGATGTCCATGCCCCAGATCTTGTTCGTGCCTTTCATGTGGCTCATCCTGGTCGGCCTGGGGGTTCTGGTGAGGGTTCGGTGACCCCTCCTCAAGGGGGGGGTACTGTTGTGAATTCTGTGGCCGAGTTCACTTCTGTGGTCACAAGTGGTATTGCAGTCTCTGGGCTTCCTCCCTCAGGTGTTTTGGTGAGCTCGTTGGCTGCCTTGCTATTTAGCTCCACCTGAGTCTGTCTTCCTTGCTCCTTGTCAATGTTCCAGTGTTGGATCTGAGCTACTGCATCTTTCCTTGGGCCTGCTGCTCTGCTAGATAAGTGCTTCTAGTTTGTTTTCTGTTTTTTCTGTCCAGCTTGCTATTAACTTTTGCTGGAAGCTCTGAGAAGCAAGGGGGTGCACCGCCGTGCTGTTAGTTCGGCACGGTGGGTCTTTTTGCCCCTTTGCGTGGTTTTCGTTTTAGGGTTTTTTGTAGACTGCATAGTTCTCTTTGCTATCCTCGCTCTGTCTAGAGTATCGGGCCTCACTTTGCTGAATCTATTTCATTCCTACGTTTGTCTTTTCATCTTGCTAGCAGTCATTGTATGTGGGGGGCTGCCTATTCCTTTGGGGTGTTTCTCTGGGGTAAGTCGGGCTTGTATTTCTGTCTTCGGGCTGGTCGGCTCCTCAGGCAGTGCCGAGTTGCATGGGTGGTTGATAGGCGCGGTCCACTGCTGCTTATAGTTGTGTGAGGATAGATCGGGTACTGCAGTCTGCAGAGATTCCACGTCTCAGAGCTCGTCCTATTGTTTTTGGTTGTTGCCAGATCTCTGTATGTGCGCTGATTACTGCACGCTGTGTTGCCTGATTGCCAGCCATAACAGGCAGCGTTTTTTATAGTGCAGAGTGACATCATTTCAGCAGCCAATCACAGCCTTGCCAGTACTTACATGCCCACCATGCTAAACAGGATGTGTCCACACTTCCATTCATTCCTCATTGGCTGCTGCGTGCAGTTTGAATTCTGGGAACTTCCGATTCCGGTATCCGATACGCGGGAAATATCGGAATTCGGTATCGGAATTCCGATACCGCAAATATCGGCCGATACCCGATACTTGTGGTATCGGAAGGCTCAACACTAGTCAAGGTACATCTTTGCAGGTTAATGACTTGCCTGTAAGGCCAAAGAGTTAACCCCAGACTGAAAATTTCCTCCCCCACTTAGGTTTAGTTCAGACCCAGCATTTTTTAAGCGTTTTTCAACTTTAACATTGCTTTCAACCAATACACATGCATTCAGTGGGAAATGTCATTGTAACATTAAACACCTCTAGCTGGCCATGTGGTGTGTGACACATAAGCAGACCCATCTTTTTACATTATGAAGGAGGGACTCTTAAAGTCACAGAGCCTATTTTTACTGGTACATCAGGCTGCATTAATCTTCTTAAAGGGCCATTATTAAACAGTGGGTCTCCTAAGCTGTTGTTGCCTATGTTGTGAGTGGATGGGCTGCCAAGAATTACGACGCACCACAGTACCCCTGTCATAAGATGTCCAGGGTGGACTCCTGAAAAAGTGTTGCATTGAATTCAAGGCCTGCCCTGCTATGAGTTCATATGCACCCCAATAAGCCTTTGAACCCACGTAGTGGATGGGCCCATGAAAATCCACCTTAACAATATGCATTTTGTACTCCGTACTCCTTTGTTTTACACATTGGCAGCAAGGCCAGCCCTGCTGCATAGTCAGTCATATGCACCCTATTACACCTTGGAACCCACATACTGGATGGGCCCAGGAAAATCCACTTCACAATATGCATTTTGTGCTCCGTACTCGTTGGTTTTATACATTGGCAGGAAGGCGGGCCCTGCTGTACAGTCATATGCACCCCATTAGGCCTTGGAACCCACAAACTGGATGGGCCCATTAAAATCCACTTCACAATATGCATTTTGTACTCCGTACTCTACTCCTTTGTTTTATACATTGGCAGGAAGGCAGGCCCTGCTGTATAGTCAAATGCACCCCATTAGGCCCTGGAACCCACATACTGGATGGGTCCATGAAAACCCACTTCACAGTATGCATTTTGTGCTCCATACTCTAGACTAGTGGGCTCTGCTTAATCTATGTAGTATGTACATTTGACTAGCCACCTGCTGTGAGGAAGAATGGCTATTCCTCCACTAGTGATGTTGACAAAGTTTAATTACATTAGAGCTTAGGGCTGCAAGTATTGGGGGAAGGAGACATATTGTTACAGGTGAACTCCCAGCACAAGAAAATACATAAATTACAGCTAATAGAAACCAGAGAACAGTTACATACATCAAATTGCATATTATTCAAATACAGGACAGGGCAAAAGTACATATCATGACAATCCCTTCCCCTCCCAATTTGTGTACGTACCAGTGACCTCTACAGGTCGCTGGTTAAGTTCACACAGGCAGAGCGTAACTTACATGTGGCTTCATGCAGCCACGAATTGGCATCGTAGCTCTCCCACATCATTGCCCAGGAGAACATCTGCAGGCAGACCACCCATCACCCCAACCACACATCGCCTGACCCCAAAACCAAAGTTTAGATCCACAGTGGCTGTGGGAATAGTCCTCCATTGTCCACCAGCCAGTTCAATGACAATTCCAGGTCCTTGATGGATTGCCTCAGGCCGAACCACTCGGGGATCAGCCAGTGTGAGGAAAGCCCCTGAGTCACAAAATCCAATAAGTCTCTGTCCATCCAGCACGACCTCCTGCAAGTGCTTACCTCGATGAGCAGAAGTCGTCATAGCTGCGGGTCGCACACCATAAACTCCTAGTGGTGCAACATGGGTGGGTGAGGCACTAGGCCAGTCCTCACGTAGTGGTGACACGTCGTCCTCCATGGCACTTGGGTGTACATAATTAATAATACGACTGGGTACAGGATTAATCCTCATTTGAACAGCTGGGCAGGAGGCTTGCAGATGCCCCGGCTGTCCACATCGATAGCATCTCTGCTGGGTCTCACTCCATCCAAGGCGTCCTCTTGGGCGAGGGGTAAGGGAACCTGGAGGCCGGCTCCCACCTGAAGGTGCTGTAGGGGTTTGAGGACGACTTCTCCATGAGCTGGCTGGGCATGAGGCCTGCAGATGCCCCAGATGCCCACAACCATAACACCTGCGCTCTGCTACTTCCTCTCCTCGTTGTATTCCAGAAAACGCAGTAGAAGCAACTGGAGGCACTTTGGCACGGGTATCAGCATGAGGTGGTGGCTTAGAGGAATGGGGAACAATGGGGACAGAAGAACTGGGGGCCACCGGTGTTGTGGAGCTGGTAGGCCTCTCTCCATCCTCCAACAGAATCCTCCACTGAGGCTCATCAGCTAGAGCTGCAGCTTCCTCCACAGTGGCTGGTCTCCTTTCATGCACCCATTCCCGGATCTCAGCAGGGCACTTGAAGTAAAACTGCTCTTTTAGGATAACCTGGAGGAAGGTCTCCAAGGTTAAGGCCCCCTCTGCCTCCAGCCAGCGATGACATATCTGTTTGAGTCTGTGGGCATACATCTTGAAAGACACTTCCACATCACAGGCTAAAGTACGGAACTGAGTCCTGTAAGTGTCTGGGGTAACAGCATAATGTTCTAGAATAGTCCGTTTTATCTCCGCATACTCACAGTTCCCCTGAGGGTCCATAGCTCTATAGGCTGCGGCAGCTCCACCCTCTAAGAGCCCCACCAGATGTCAGACTCGGTCCCTTTCCGGGACTTCCATTAATCGACACTGATGCTCAAAGTCCTGGAAGAAGCCCTCAATGTCGCCTGCAGCCTCATTAAAGGGCTTAAAGTCTTGGCGGGACACTCTGGGGAGTTCCCTCATGGTGGGTGCTGGGGTTAGAGTCTGTCTGGAGCTTCTAGCTGCTTCCAAAGCGATCTGCCTCTCCAGCACTGCCATCTCCCTCTCCCTCTCCTCGGCTCTGTGAATGGCTCCCTCTCCCTCTCCTCGGCTCTGTGAATGACCTCCCTCTCCCTCTCTTGAGCTCGGTGAATGGTCTCTTTCTTATAGTCTATGGTGGCCTCTTCTCCCAGCAATGCCAACTCCTCCTCATACCACATAACCCACTGACTTTTTTGGGTATTTACCTCCGGCTGCAGTCTTTCGTCCATTTGCTGTGAGGATCCTTCCTCAGCGTCATCTTGCAGGCGAACTCCTTCCAAAGCCTCAATAAGCTGCTCCTTGGAGAGTCCCTTAAAACGGACTCCTACTTCACGGGCCTTTGATTGTAGGCTCCCCAAAGTCCAGTTCTTGTACTCTGCGGTGTTGGTTCCCGATGTTGATGGGCCTTTATCCTCCATTCCTTCTGCTCTGATCCCACTGCTGCCACCAGTTTGTGATGGGGTGTACGGCAGAGCAAGAAGGGACAACAGGCCGAGGGATGATTCAACAGATTTATTATCAAGAACGCTGGAACAACACATGCAGGTAGATCTACAGAGTCCACAATTAGTCCAACAGAACAGGTTCGGGGGCACCTCCCGATAATTCTTGTGCCAGCTAACAACGCAATAGTCCACACGAGTCCAAGGGATCCCAAAACAATCCCACGAGCGACGAGATATGTCCTCAGCTCAAGTAACATAGTAACATAGTAACATAGTTAGTAAGGCCGAAAAAAGACATTTGTCCATCCAGTTCAGCCTATATTCCATCATAATAAGTACCCAGATCTACGTCCTTCTACAGAACCTAATAATTGTATGATACAATATTGTTCTGCTCCAGGAAGACATCCAGGCCTCTCTTGAACCCCTCGACTGAGTTCGCCATCACCACCTCCTCAGGCAAGCAATTCCTGAGTCTATTAGGCCCTGGAACCCACATACTGGATGGGTCCATGAAAACCCATCCTTTGTTTTATAGACTGGCAGGAAGGCCAGCCCTGCTGCATAGTCAGTCATATGCACCCCATTAGGCCTTGGAACCCCCATACTGGATGGGCCCATGAAAATCCACTTCACAGTATGCATTTTGTGCTCCATACGCCTTTGTTTTATACATTGGCAGGAAGGCGAGCCCTGCTGCATAGTCATTCATATGCACCCCATTAGGCCTTGGAACCCACATAGTGGATGGGCCCAGGAAAATCCATTTCACAATATGCATTTTGAGCTCCATACTCCTGTGTTTAACACATTGGCGGCAAGGCTTGCCCTGCTGCATAGTCAATCATATGCACCCCATTAGGCCTTGGAACCCACAAACTGGATGTGCCCATGAAAATCCACTTCACGATATGCATTTTGTGCTCCATACTCCTTTGCTTTATACATTGGCGGCAAGGCCAGCCCTGCTGCATAGTCAGTCATATGCACCCCATTATGCCTTGGAACCCACATACTGGATGTGTCCATGAAAATCCACTTCACAATATGCATTTTGTGCTCCATACTTCTTTGTTTTATACATTGGCGGCAAGGTGAGCCCTGATGCATAGTCAGTCATATGCACCCCATTAGGCCTTGGAACCCACATACTGGATGGGCCCAGGAAAATTCACTCGTATTTTTTAATGGTATGATGGTTTCCTCTTTGCACAATTATTTACAGGAGAATTTGGCAATTTTATTTGACATGTTTTTAATGCTAAGATTCAGATACTGCTTTAAAAAAGGCAAATACTTGCAATACAAGGCAATTTTATTGCAAACTACAAAATTCAAGGAACAATATGATTGAATAGTGTAATAGCGTACACTTTTCTATGTGTTAACATACACATGTTAATAAGTACATATAAGGATTAAATAAATTACCGTATATACACGAGTATAAGCTGACCCGAGTATAAGCCGACCCCCCTAGTTTTGCAACAAAAAACTGGGAAAACTTACTGACTCGAGTATAAGCCTAGGGTGGAAAACGCAGCAGCTACCGGTAAATGTCAAAAATAAAAATACAGTAGATACCAATAAAAGTAAAATTAATTGAGACATCAGTAGGTTAAGTGTTTTTGAATATCCATATTGAATCAGGAGCCCCATATAGTGCTCCATACAGTTCATTATGGCCCTATAACATGCTCCATACAAAATAGACCCCATATAATGTTCCATACAGTTCATTATGGCCCCATAAGATGCTCCATATACAAATATGCCCCATATAATGCTCCATGCAGTTCTTTATGGCCCCATAGATGCCCCATATAATGCTCCCTTCAGTTCTTTATGGCCCCATAGATGCCCCATATAATGCTCCATGCAGTTCTTTATGGCCCCATAGATGCCCCATATAATGCTCCATGCAGTTCTTTATGGCCCCATAGATGCCCCATATAATGTTCCATGCAGTTCTTTATGGCCCCATAGATGCTCCATATAATGCTCCATGCAGTTCTTTATGACCCCATAGATGCCCCATATAATGCTCCATGCAGTTCTTTATGGCCCCATAGATGCCCCATATAATGCTCCATGCAGTTCTTTATGGCCCCATAGATGCTCCATATAATGCTCCATGCAGTTCTTTATGGCCCCATAGATGCCCCATATAATGCTCCATGCAGTTCTTTATGTCCCCTGTCATGATCCCAATGGCAGGGGATCACAAAAGGACAAGCACAAAAAAACAAAACAAGCTCTAGGGTGATGGAAACTGAGCTGACCGCGATCCTGAACCTAAACACACAACTAGCTGTAGCCGGGGAATGTGCCTACGATGATCCTAGACGTCTCGCTCCAGCCGATGGACTGACTTCCCCTATTAGAAGAAACACAGACCTCTCTTGCCTCCAGAGAACACCCCACAGAAATAGCAGCCCCCCACATGTAATGACGGTGAAATGAGAGGAAAGCACATATGTAGTGATGAAAACAGATTCAGCAAAATGAGGCCCGCTAAAGCTAGATAGCAGAGGATACAAAAGTGAACTGCGCGGTCAGCGAAAAACCCTACAAAAAACCATCCTGAAATTACTTGAACTCATGTGCCAACTCATGGAACATGAGGAGTAATATCAGCCCACTAGAGCAACCAGCAAAAAGGAATCACATATCTGCAAGCTGGACTAAGACAAAAATTAAGCAAAACGTGGAACATGAAAATCAAAAACTTAGCTTGTCCTGAAGATTACAGAAGCGGGAAGCAGAGGTAACAAGACACACTGATTACATTGATAGCCGACGAGGAAATGACAAGAAAGCCAGGTTAAATAGGAAACTCCCATATCCTGATAGAACAGGTGGACACCAGAGACCGCAGAAAACACAAGTCACCCAGTACCATCAGTAACCACCAGAGGGAGCCCAAAAACAGAATCCACAACAGTACCCCCCCCTTGAGGAGGGGTCACCGAACCCTCACGAGAACCACCAGGGCGACCAGGATGAGCCCTATGAAATGCACGAACCAAATCAGCAGCATGAACATCAGAGGCAACCACCCAAGAATTATCCTCCTGACCATAACCCTTCCACTTGACCAAATATTGGAGTTTCCGTCTGGAAACACGAGAATCCAAGATCTTCTCCACAACATACTCCAATTCTCCCTCCACCAGCACCGGAGCAGGAGGTTCAAGCGAAGGAGCAACAGGTACCTCATACTTCCGCAACAACGACCGATGGAACACATTATGAATAGCAAACGATGCCGGGAGATCCAAATGAAACGACACAGGGTTAAGAATTTCCAAGATCCTATAGGGACCGATGAACCGAGGCTTGAACTTAGGAGAAGAGACCTTCATAGGAACAAAACGAGAAGACAACCACACCAAGTCCCCAACACGAAGTCGAGGACCCACGCGGCGACGGCGATTAGCAAACTGCTGAGCCCTCTCCTGGGACAACTTCAAATTGTCCACCACATGACTCCAAATCTGATGCAACCTATCCACCACCATGTCCACTCCAGGACAATCAGAAGGCTCCACCTGACCAGAGGAAAAACGAGGATGAAACCCCGAATTACAAAAGAAAGGAGAAACCAAGGTAGCAGAACTAGCCCGATTATTAAGGGCAAATTCGGCAAGCGGCAAAAAGGTAACCCAGTCATCTTGATCAGCAGAAACAAAACACCTTAAATAAGTTTCCAAGGTCTGATTAGTTCGTTCCGTCTGGCCATTCGTCTGAGGATGGAATGCAGACGAAAAGGACAAATCAATGCCCATCTTAGCACAGAACGTACGCCAAAATCTAGACACAAACTGGGATCCCCTGTCAGAAACGATGTTCTCCGGAATCCCATGCAAACGAACCACGTTCTGAAAAAACAGAGGGACCAACTCAGAGGAGGAAGGTAACTTAGGCAAGGGTACCAGATGAACCATCTTAGAAAAGCGGTCACACACAACCCAGATGACGGACATTTTTTGAGAGACAGGGAGATCCGAAATAAAGTCCATGGAAATGTGCGTCCAAGGCCTCTTCGGGATAGGCAAAGGTGACAACAATCCACTGGCCCGAGAACAGCAAGGCTTAGCCCGAGCGCAAACTTCACAAGACTGCACAAAAGAACGCACATCCCTCGACAAGGAAGGCCACCAAAAAGACCTGGCCACCAAGTCTCTAGTACCAAATATTCCAGGATGACCTGCCAACGCAGAAGAATGGACCTCGGAGATGACTCTACTGGTCCAATTATCCGGAACAAACAGTCTTTCAGGCGGACAACGATCAGGTTTATCCGCCTGAAACTCCTGCAAAGCACGTCGCAAGTCTGGGGAGACAGCCGACAAAATCACCCCATCCCTAAGGATACCAGTGGGCTCAGAATTTCCAGGGGAGTCAGGCACAAAACTCCTAGAAAGAGCATCCGCCTTCACATTCTTTGAACCTGGCAGGTATGAAACCACAAAATCGAAACGTGAGAAAAACAGTGACCAACGAGCCTGTCTAGGATTCAGACGCTTGGCAGACTCAAGGTAAATCAGATTTTTGTGATCAGTCAAGACCACCACACGATGTCTAGCACCCTCAAGCCAATGACGCCACTCCTCAAATGCCCACTTCATGGCCAAAAGCTCCCGATTACCAACATCATAATTCCGCTCAGTGGGCGAAAACTTTCTAGAAAAGAACGCACATGGCTTCATCACTGAGCAATCGGAGCTTCTCTGCGACAAGACCGCCCCCGCACCAATCTCGGAAGCATCAACCTCAACCTGAAAAGGAAGCGAAACATCTGGCTGACGCAACACAGGAGCAGAAGAAAACCGGCGCTTAAGTTCCTGAAAGGCCTCCACAGCCACAGGAGACCAATCAGCAACATCAGCACCCTTCTTAGTCAAATCCGTCAAAGGCTTAACAACACTAGAAAAATTAGTTATGAAACGACGATAAAAATTAGCAAAGCCCAAGAACTTCTGTAGACTCTTAAGAGATGTAGGCTGCGTCCAGTCACAAATAGCCTGAACCTTGACGGGATCCATCTCAATAGTAGAAGGGGAAAAAATATACCCCAAAAAAGAAATCTTCTGGACTCCAAAGAGACACTTTGAACCTTTTACAAACAAAGAATTGGCCCGCAGGACCTGAAACACCTTCCTGACCTGCTGAACATGGGACTCTCAGTCATCAGAAAAAACCAAAACATCATCCAAATACACAATCATAAATTTATCCAGATATTCACGGAAAATATCGTGCATAAAGGACTGGAAGACAGAAGGAGCATTAGAAAGTCCAAAAGGCATCACCAAATACTCAAAATGGCCCTCAGGCGTATTAAATGCGGTTTTCCACTCATCACCCTGCTTTATCCGCACAAGATTATACACACCCCGAAGATCAATCTTAGTGAACCATTTAGCCCCCTTAATGCGAGCGAACAAATCAGTCAACAATGGCAAAGGATACTGATATTTGACTGTAATCTTATTCAAAAGACGGTAATCTATACAAGGCCTCAAGGAACCATCTTTTTTGGACACGAAAAAAAAACCTGCTCCCAAAGGGGACGAAGATGGACGGATATGTCCCTTTTCCAAGGACTCCTTAACATAATCCCGCATAGCAGTATGCTCTGGCACTGACAGATTGAACAAACGTCCTTTAGGAAATTTACTGCCAGGAATCAAATCTATAGCACAATCGCAATCCCTGTGAGGAGGAAGCGAATTGAGCTTAGACTCCTCAAAAACATCCCGATAATCAGACAAAAATACAGGAACCTCAGAAGGGAGTAGATGAAGCGATAGAAATCGGAGGTGCATCATCATGAACCCCCTGACATCCCCAGCTTAACACAGACATCGTTTACCAGTCCAAGACTGGGTTATGAGTTTGTAACCATGGCAGACCAAGCACTAAGACATCATGTAAATTATACAGTACCAGGAAGCGAATCACCTCCTGATGAACGGGAGTCATACGCATGGTCACTTGTGTCCAGTACTGAGGTTTGTTCATAGCCAAAGGTGTAGAGTCAATTCCTTTCAAAGGAATAGGGACTTCCAGAGGCTCCAGACTAAACCCACAGCGGTTGGCAAATGACCAATCCATAAGACTCAGGGCAGCGCCTGAATCCACATAGGCATCGACGGAAATGGCTGATAATGAACAAATCAGAGTCACAGACAGAATGAACTTAGACTGTAAAGTACTAATGGCAACAGACTTATCAACCTTTTTTGTGCGTTTAGAGCATGCTGATATAACATGAGCTGAATCACCACAATAAAAACACAACCCATTTTTCCGCCTATAGTTTTGCCGTTCACTTCTGGACTGAATTCTATCACATTGCATTGTCTCAGGTGCCTGTTCAGAAGACACCGCCAAATGGTGCACAGGTTTGCGCTCCCGTAAACGCCGATCAATCTGAATAGCCATAGTCATAGACTCATTCAGACCTGTAGGCGCAGGGAACCCCACCATAACATCTTTAATGGCCTCAGAAAGGCCATCTCTGAATCTAGCAGCCAGGGCGCACTCATTCCACTGAGTAAGCACCGACCATTTCCGAAATTTCTGACAATATATTTCTGCTTCATCTTGCCCCTGAGAGAGAGCCAATAAAGCTTTTTCAGCCTGAATCTCTAGGTTAGGTTCCTCATAGAGCAAACCCAATGCCAGAAAAAACGCATCCACATTGAGCAACGCAGGATCCCCTGGTGCCAATGCAAATGCCCAATTCTGAGGGTCACCCCGCAGGAAAGATATAACAATTTTGACTTGCTGAGCAGGGTCTCCAGAGGAGCGAGATTTCAAAGAAAGAAACAACTTGCAATTGTTCCTAAAATTCAGAAAACTAGATCTATCTCCAGAAAAAAAACTCTGGGATAGGAATTCTAGGTTCAGACATAGGAGCATGTACAACAAAATCTTGTATATTTTGAACCTTAGCAGCAAGATTATTCAGGCTGGAAGCCAAACTCTGGACGTCCATGATAAACAGCTGAGGTCAGAGCCATTCAAGGATTAAGAGGAGGTAAGACGCAGCCAGGCTGCAATTAATGCTAGGCAGCAAACTCTGAGGGGAAAAAATAAAAATAAAAAAATAAAAAACTTCCTCAGACTACTTTTCCTCCTACTTCAGCCAATACGATACCACTTTTTGGCCGGCTATACTGTCATGATCCCAATGGCAGGGGATCACAAAAGGACAAGCACAAAAAAACAAAACAAGCTCTAGGGTGATGGAAACTGAGCTGACCGCGATCCTGAACCTAAACACACAACTAGCTGTAGCCGGGGAACGTGCCTACGATGATCCTAGACGTCTCGCTCCAGCCGAAGGACTAACTTCCCCTATTAGAAGAAACACAGACCTCTCTTGCCTCCAGAGAACACCCCACAGAAATAGCAGCCCCCCACATGTAATGACGGTGAAATGAGAGGAAAGCACATTCGTAGTTATGAAAACAGATTCAGCAAAATGAGGCCCGCTAAAGCTAGATAGCAGAGGATACAAAAGTGAACTGCGCGGTCAGCGAAAAACCCTACAAAAAACCATCCTGAAATTACTTGAACTCATGTGCCAACTCATGGAACATGAGGAGTAATATCAGCCCACTAGAGCAACCAGCAAAAAGGAATCACATATTTGCAAGCTGGACTAAGACAAAAATTAAGCAAAACGTGGAACAGGAAAATCAAAAACTTAGCTTGTCCTGAAGATTACAGAAGCGGGAAGCAGAGGTAACAAGACACACTGATTACATTGATAGCCGGCGAGGAAATGACAAGAAAGCCAGGTTAAATAGGAAACTCCCATATCCTGATAGAACAGGTGGACACCAGAGACCGCAGAAAACACAAGTCACCCAGTACCATCAGTAACCACCAGAGGGAGCCCAAAAACAGAATCCACAACAGTCCCCATAGATGCTCCATATAGCATTGTGCCACATGTAATATTCTGCTGTACTAAAAAAAAAATGACATACTCACCTCTCGTCGCTGCCCGCTGCTCCTCAGCGTCCCGTCTCTCCGCACTGACTGTTCAGGCAGAGGGTGGCGCGCACACTAATACGTCATCGCGCCCTCCGGTGGAACGCGGAAAGGTGAATATGACATATACTCATCTGCTCCCGGCGCTCCTGGCGCGGTCCCTGCATGTCCCACGGTCTTCGGGAGCAACAGCTTCTTCCTGTAGTGAGCGGTCACATGGTGCCGCTCATTACAGTAATGAATATGCGGCTCCACCTCTATGGGAGTGGAGTTCATATTCATTACTTTAATGAGCGGTACCAGTGACCGCTGAACAGGAGAAGAAGCTGCCGCTCCCGAAGACCGTGGGACATGCAGGGACCGTGTCAGGAGTGCCGGGAACAGGTGATTATTTGACAGGCGTCGCTCCCCCTCACCCGCCGACCCCCCCGCCTTCCATGACTCGAGTATAAGCCAAGAGGGGCACTTTCAGCCCATTTTTTGGGCTGAAAATCTCAGCTTATATTCGAGTATATACGGTAAGTGATTATGTATATATGAAGATTAACTACATACAGTACACTCTCTGACAGAAGTTATGTCGCTTATCCATGTTATGTAAATAAAAGCTTATAACCTGACTTTAAATTCATCCATTTTTTGCATAAATTATTCTTTTGAAAGCTGATACCCTCCAAAATGTGGTTTAGGTTAAAAAAATAAATTGGCATCAATGCAGAAATATTGATCAGTTAATGGACACAGAGTGGTCAGATTTTGGCAAGACAAAAGTTTTGTCGCCTGGTCATATAATGCAAGCAATCCTAGTTTACATCCTCACCTGAGCTAGTAAATGATCGGTTAATTAGTGTGTGTATAAAAAGAAACCCAGCACCCCAGACGTTCAGTTGAACTGCAACTTGAGCTCTGACAACATGCCAAAAATCCACCCTGCGACCAAAGCCTGGATTATCAAGAGACTGAAGACCAGATCCACTGCAGAGGTGGCTGGCACCTTTAATGTGTCTCAGCATCAAGTACAAAGAATTAAAAAAAGACTTGAAGAGACTGGAGATGTGTTTGACAAGCCCAGGTCTGGCAGACCCCTCAAGACAACTGCTCAGGAGGAACGTTTGTTGGTTAGAAAATCCAAAGCATTTCCCTTTTCCACTGCAGCAGAGCTCCAACAGGCCTGGTTACCTCAAGTCCGTGTGTCAACTAGGACAGTTTGTAGGATTCTGTCTTGAAATGGCCTCCATGGTCTAATCAGTGCCCAGAAGTAGGGTTGAGCGAAACGGATCGGACATTTTCAAAAGTCACCGACTTTCGGCAAAGTCGGGTTTTGTGAAACCCGACCCGATCCTAGTGTGGGATCGGCCATGAAGTCGGCGATCTTCACGCCAAACTCGCGTTTCGTATGATGCTTTCAGCGCCATTTCTCATCCAATGAAGGAGGACGCAGAGTGTGGGCAGCGTGATGACATAGGTCTCGGTCACCACCATCTTAGAGAAGGGCATTACAGTGATTGGCTTGCTTTCTGCGGCGTCCCAGGGGCTATAAAGGGGCATGCATGCCGACCGCCATCTTACTTCTGCCGATCTTAGCATAGGGAGAGGTTGCTGCAGCTTCATCAGAAGAAGGGATATAGTTAGGGAGGGAAGATTAACCCCGAAACTGCTTGTGCTGTAGCGATTTCCACTGTCCAACACCACTTTTTCTTTGCAGGGACAGTGGAGTTTTTTTTTCTGCATCAGCTCTGTAGCTTATTAGGCTGCCCTATAAGGCTCCCTGATAGCTGCATTGCTGTTTGTAGCCGCTGTGCAAACAAACTGCTTTTTTAACAGCAAAAATCCTGTTGCTCCTTTCTGCACAGTTCTCTTGTTTCTTTGTCCACAATTTTGTGTGCAGCAGTCAAGGGAGATTGAAATTGGCACTAAGTGGATCTACGTCACAGTTGTGTTAGTTTGTCGTACATCTTCCAGCCACTTTCTGCCACTTACATTGTTTAGTGTAATACACTGGGCCTGAGTTTTGTTGCAGTCTCCCCCAAATAAAAGGGATATTTAAATTGGCACTAAGTGAATCTACATCACAGTTCTGTTAGTTTGTCATACATCTTCCAGCCACTTTCTGCCACTTACATTGTGTAGTGTAATATACAGGGCCTGTTTTTTTGCTGCAGTCTCCCCCCCAAAAAAGGGAGATTTAAATTGCCAACAATTTTATATACATCAGTTCTGTTTGTCGTATATCTGCCAGCCACGTTGTGCCACTTACATTGTGTAGTGTAATACACTGGGCCTGTTTTTGACCATGCTTTACTGACCTGAGCTTTCAGTACCGGTGCTGACTTTTTTATCTAATTTTTGGCACCATCTGTCGTCTTTCGACTGGCCTTATGGGCTTATCGCCCTATATTTATATTTGTACTGTGTTTCACTCCTAGTTATCAATCTAATCTAGGGGTGTTTTATTATCTTTTCTCTCAGGCTGGGGGGCATGCCTATAGTTGTCCTATGTATTATCATGGGCGTTCCATGGCTAGCATTGTTATGGTATTACTTATATGTGCACATCATTGTAATTTATTGGATTTAATCATGACTGCAGTATACTGTGTACCATTACTTTGTTTCTAACTGTTTCATCGGGTAAATTAGACCTTCAGTCACTTATCTGTCAGTTTTTTTGCTGTACTATATTTATGTAGAAGGGACATTATATACTGGCATCAACATAGCCTGGTACATTACTTATGCTGTTGATCTTCGCATTATTATGTTTCGCTATGTTATATTATGTACCATTGTATAGGGGTGGGGCTTATTGGTCCTATATTAAGGCCTATTTTAAATGGTTTTATTCTGTGTTTGTTGTTTTCTTGAGGTGTAATTAAAGTATATATATTTGACTTTTGTATTTCCCGGGTGTGCATACCATTTCTTGGTCTTGTCTTTTCTTCTTTGTGCTTTATTTTTTATTTTAAGTCTGTATACTACATGGCTCTGTACTGTATACTCCGCCGCTGTGCAATATACTACGTGGCTGGGCAATATACTATGTGACTGGGCAATATACTACGTGGCTGGGCAATATACTACGTGGCTGGGCAATATACTATGTGACTGGGCAATATACTACGTGGCTGGGCAATATACTATGTGGCTGGGCAATATACTACGTGACTGGGCAATATACTACGTGGCTGGGCAATATACTACGTGACTGGACAATGTACTACGTGACTGGGCAATATACTACGTGGCTTGGCAATATACTACGTGACTGGGCAATATACTACGTGACTGGGCAATATACTACGTGACTGGGCAATATACTATGTGACTGGGCAATATACTACGTGACTGGGTAATATACTTCGTGGCTGGGCAATATACTACGTGACTGGGCAATATACTACGTGGCTGGGCAATATACTACGTGGACATGCATATTCTAGAACACCAGATGCGTTAGAATCAGGCCACCATCTAGTAGTAACATAGTTATTAAGGTTGAAGGAAGACTTTAAGTCCATCTAGTTCAACCCATAGCCTAACCTAACATGCCCTAACATGTTGATCCAGAGGAAGGCAAAAAAAAACCATGTGGCAAAGAGTAAGCTCCACATTGGAGGAGAAAAGCAAGGAGCGGCAGACGCCGTTAGTAGGCCCAAACAAACAAGTAGGCCAAATGCAGTTTAATATCCAAAACAGGATGAAAATTGAGGCTCAGCTTTTTTCAGTGGAGGAGAAAAGCAAGGTGCGGCAGACACCTTTAGTAGGCCCAACCAACAAGTAGGCCAAATGCAGTTTAATATCCGAAACAGGATGAAAATTGAGGCTCAGCTTTTTTCAGTGGAGGAGAAAAGCAAGGAGCGGCAGACACCATTAGTAGGCCCAACCAAACAAGTAGGCCAAATGCAGTTTAATATTTGAAACTGGAGTAAACTGGCGGCTCAGCTTTGTTCAGTGGAGGACAACTGTAATGGGAGGCAGACACAGTTAGTAGGCCTAAATAAGTAAGTAGGCTAAATGCAGTTCAAAATTGGTAACTGGAGTACACAGGCGGCATAGCTTTGTTCAATGGAGGACAGCTGTAATGAGTGGCGCAGACAGACTTAGTAAGCCTAAAATAAAAAAGTAGGCTAAAAGCAGTTCAAAATTGGTAACATGAGTAAACAGGCGGCTTGGCTTTGTTCAGTGGAGGACAACTGTAATGAGTGGCGCAGACACAGTTTGTAGGCCCACAATAAAAAAGTAGGCTCAAAGCAGTTCAAAATTGGTAACAGGAGTAAACAGGCGGCTTAGCTTTGTTCAGTGGAAGACAACTGTAATGAGTGGCGCAGACACAGTTTGTAGGCCCAGAATAAAAAATTAGGCTAAAAGCAGTTCAAAATTGGTAACAGGAGTAAACAGGTGGCTTAGCTTTGTTCAGTGGAGGACAACTGTAATGAGTGGCGCATACACGGTTAGTAGGCTCAAATACAAAAGTAGGCTCAAAGGTGTTCAAAATTGGTAACAGGACTAAACAGGTGGCATAGCTAGGTACTGGGGTGGGCTCCTCAGCTGAGTAACAGACAGTGGTAGTAGGCGCAAAGTATTAACTGGTCAAACTGGAGGCCAGGGCCCCTGTTAACTATCATCTATCATTTCAACAAATTTGAATTGGCAGTGCCATTGAAGGATTTAACAGCACAGACTACACAGTGGTGGAGCAGGGAGAGGTAAGTATTGCAAGTTCGAGCTGGGGGGAACACTCTCGTGGGCGGCGGCACTGGCACAGGGCCCCTCATATTATGATGGTGTGTCTGACGTTGGGTGTGCACCACCACCGTCAGAGACACTTCATTGTACTATGAGGGACCCTGTGCCAGTGCCGTCACCCAAAAGTGGGCACACCCACCTGTCCAGGCAAACGGCACTCGCACGGGTCCTTGCACCAAGTGGTGACCACGGCCCTGTGGGGGAAGTCAGACCATTTAGGGAGGTATAAAAATGGCCTATGGTGGACATTCAGCAGCTGCAAATGGAGGAATTGGAGCAGTCAGTAAGAGGAGGCCAAAAGCAAGACATTTTTCAGGCAAGCTACGTGTCAGCAGGGGAAGGTGGGGTAAAATAATTTGAAATCCATGATTGGTTCATTTTAATGAAGGTTAGATCATCACCATTTCGGGTAGCCAGACAAGTCCTTTTTTCGGTCAGTATTGAATCAGCAGCACTGAAGACTCTTTCTGATAGCACACTAGCAGCTGGGCAAGCAAGCTTCTGTAATGCATATTCTGCCAATTCAGGCCAGGTGTCTATTCTAGATGCCCAGTAATCAAAAGGGAATGACCTGTGAGGGAGAACATCGATAAGGGAGGAAAAATAGTTCGTAACCATACTGGACAAATGCTGTCTCCTGTCACTTTGAATCGATGCAGCAGTACCTGTTGTGTCTGCGGTCATTGCGAAATCACTCCACAACCTGGTCATAAAACCCCTCTGTCCAACGCCACTTCTGATTTGTGCACATCTAACACCTCTGCCATGTTGCCCCCTACAGCTCGTGTGAGAACCATCACCGCCGCTGTGTGCTGGGAATGCCTAAACCAAACGGTCTACAAGAGTTGCTTGTTTGGTAGCCAATATTTGCTCAAGGTTCTCATGTGGCATGATATTTTGTAATTTCCCTTTATATTGTGGATCCAGGAGGCAGGCCAACCAGTAATCATCATCGGTCATCATTTTTATAATGCGGGGGTCCCTTTTTAGGATACGCAAGGCATAATCCGCCATGTGGGCCAATGTTCCAGGTGTCAATTCACTGCTTGTGCTGGGTTGAGGAGCACTTTCTTGCAAATCAACATCACTTGTCTCCCGCAAAAACCCTGTACCTGACCTTGCAACGCCACCAGTTTCTATTGCCCCCCTGAGAAGCTTCCCCCTCCCATAAATATTCATCCCCATCATCCTCCTCCTCCTCTTCGTCCGCCACCTCATCCAGGAAAGTTCCCTGAGCAGACAATGGCTGACTGTCATCAAGACTTCCCTCCTCCTCGGCCGCAGATGCCTGCTCCTTAATGTGCGTCAAACTTTGCATCAGCAGATGCATTAGTGGGATGCTCATGCTTATGATGGCGTTGTCTGCACTTACCAGCCGTATGAATTCCTCAAAACACTGAAGGACTTGACAGAGGTCTTGTAGCTTCGACAGCTGCACACCAGACAACTCCATGTCTGCCATCCAACTGCCTGCCTGTGTATGTGTATCCTCCCACAAATACATTACAGCATGCCTCTGTTCGCACAGCCTCTGAAGCATGTGCAGTGTGGAGTTCCACCTTGTTGCAACATCGATTATTAGGCGGTGCTGGGGAAGCTTCAGCGATCGCTGATGGTTCAGCATACGGCTGGAGTGTACAGGCGACCGGCGGATGTGCGAGCAAAGTCTTCGCACCATCAGTTCTGTTTGTCGTATATCTGCCAGCCATGTTCTGCCACTTACATTGTGTAGTGTAATACACAGGGCCTGTTTTTTGCTGCAGTCTCCCCCCCAAAAAAGGGAGATGTAAATTGCCAACAAGTTTATATACGTCAGTTCTGTTTGTCGTATATCTGCCAGCCACGTTCTGCCACTTACATTGTGTAGTGTAATACACAGGGCCTGTTTTTTGCTGCAGTCTCCCCGCCAAAAAAAGGGAGATTTAAATTGTCAACAAGTTTATATACGTCAGTTCTGTTTGTCGTATATCTGCCAGCCACGTTGTGCCACTTACATTGTGTAGTGTAATACACAGGGCCTGTTTTTTGCTGAAGTCTCCCCGCCAAAAAAAGGAGATTTAAATTGCCAACAAGTTTATATACACCTTCTACCTTGTTTTACAGTACCATATAACGGTTGTTATTTTGGTTAGATTTTCCCAAAAAATGAGGAACTCTGGTGGAAGAGGCTGTGGG
This sequence comes from Ranitomeya imitator, assembly GCF_032444005.1. NCBI lineage: Eukaryota > Metazoa > Chordata > Amphibia > Anura > Dendrobatidae > Ranitomeya > Ranitomeya imitator. The sequence goes on from NC_091284.1 coordinate 214,223,613, forward strand.
CGGTCGTTGCCAGCTGGTACTGATGGTGGTGGTGGTGGTGGAGCATCTGGTGGTAGTGGGAAAAGCAAAATAGCACCTAAGGCTGGAGGTGTTGAGCCAGCGTCATCGTCTGGCTACACAAGGCCTCGAAGGCTCCCTTATCTGGGAGTAGGAAAACCGCTTTTAAAGCCGGAGCAGCAGGAACAAGTTTTGGCTTTCCTTGCTGACTCAGCCTCTAGCTATTTCGCCTCCTCTTCAGAAAGTTTAAAATATAAAAGCAGCGAGTCGTCAGTGTATGATCCCGGTCAGGAACAAGTCGCTTCCTTGCGTCCTTCACCCAAATCAAAAGTGAAGGATGCGGCAGGCGACACTACAGTTTACTTCATGGAGCTCTTTATCCATACCGTGCCAGGGTTAGAAAGGGAAATAGTTAACAGCCCATTACAAGATGAATTGGACATGGAGTGCACAGATGCACAGCCACAGCTAGATTATTATGCTGTTCCATTGACTTAGATCACTACATTGCCCTCGCAGTGTACTGAGCCAGAATCTGACCCTGATGAGACTATGGTGCCCCGTCCTGAACGCTATAGCACCTTACACGGTGACACAGAGGAAGGTGCACATGACATTGAAGAGGAGGTGATAGATGACCCAGTTGTTGACCCAGATTGGCAGCCATTGGGGGAACAGGGTTCCACTGGCAGTAGCTCTGAAGCGGAGGAGGATGATCCGCAGCAGGCATCTATATCACAACAGCTTTCATCTGGCAGGCCCGTATCTGGCCAAAAACGTTTGACAAAACCAAAAACACTTTTAGGACAGCATGGCCATCCGGTGACAGGAGATCAGCGTGCAAAGCCTGAAAAGGTATTCGATAGTAGGAAGAGTGCAGTGTGAGAATTTTTTAACCAAGATCCGAATGATCAGTGCAAAGTTATCTGTAAGAAATGCTCAAAGACCTTTAGCAGAGGGAAGAATGTCCAAAATTTAAATACAACATGCATGCGTAGACATTTAACCAGCATGCACTTGCAAGCCTGGACTAACTACCAAACGTCCTGTACCGTTGGTGCACCCGCTCAGAATGAAGGTAGTCAGCAACGCAATTTCCCTCACTGTAATCCCACCGGATAGGACACCACCAACAGTAAATGTGGAGGTATCATCGCAAGGCCAAAGCAGTCAGGGAATCACATGGTTCTTGGTAGGAAACACTGTATGTAAGCCAACATCAAGAATACCATCACCAACCCTCTCTCAATCTGCCATGTCCACCACCACCCCCGCTAGTTCCACCATATGCAGCTCTCCAGCCCAGCTCACCCTACAAGAGACTCTCGTTAGGAAAAGGAAGTACTCATCCTCTCATCCGCGTACACAGGGTTTGAACGCCCACATTCCTAGACTAATCTCGTTAGAGATGATGCCCTACCAGTTGGTTGAAAGCGAAGCTTTCAAAGCCTTAATGGCCTACGCAGTACCATGCTATGACCTACCCAGTCGACACTTCTTTTCGAGAAAAGCCATCCCAGCCCTCCACCAGCATGTCAAAGACCGCATTGTCCATGCACTCAGGCAATCAGTCAGTAGAAAGGTGCACCTCACAACAGATGCATGGACCAGTGGGCATGGCCAGGGACGTTACATGTCCATCACGGCGCACTGGGTTAATATGGTGGATGCAAGGTCCACAGGGGACAGCCATAGTGGGACAGTTCTGCCTAGCCCACGGTCTAGAAAACAGTTGGCAGCAGGCATTCGACACCCCTCCTCCTCCTCCTCCTCCTCCAGAAGCGAAAGCTCGTCCACAGAGTGCAGTCACCTGACCACTCCATCCGCAGCTGCCAGTGTTGCACACGAGGTGTCACATTATCGAACAGCTAGTGGTAAGTGTCAGCAGGCTGTGTTGGAAATGAAGTGTTTGGGCGACAACGGACAGACACCGCGGAAGTACTGGCCGAGTACTTGCAGCAAGAAACTCAGTCATGGCTGGGCAGTGTACATCTTGAGGCAGGCAAGGTAGTCAGTGATAACGGAAGGAATTTTATGGCTGCCATAGCCATTTCAGAACTGAAACACATACCTTGTCTGGCTCACACCTTGAACCTGGTGGTGCAGTGCTTCCTGAAAAATTATCCGGGGTTACCAGCCCTGCTCCTGAAGGTGCGAAGACTTTGCTCGCACATCCGCCGGTCGCCTGTACACTCCAGCCATATGCTGAACCATCAGCGATCGCTGAAGCTTCCCCAGCACCGCCTAATAATCGATGTTGCAACAAGGTGGTACTCCACACTGCACATGCTTCAGAGGCTGTGCGAACAGAGGCATGCTGTAATGTATTTGTGGGAGGATACACATACACAGGCAGGCAGTTGGATGGCAGACATGGAGTTGTCTGGTGTGCAGTGGTCGAAGCTACAAGACCTCTGTCAAGTCCTTCAGTGTTTTGAGGAATTCATACGGCTGGTAAGTGCAGACAACGCCATCATAAGCATGAGCATCCCACTAATGCGTCTGCTGATGCAAAGTTTGACGCACATTAAGGAGCAGGCATCTGCGGCCGAGGAGGAAGGAAGTCTTGATGACAGTCAGCCATTGTCTGCTCAGGGAACTTTCCTGGATGAGGTGGCGGATGAAGAGGAGGAGGAGGATGATGGGGATGAATATTTATGGGAGGGGGATGCTTCTCAGGGGGGCAATAGAAACTGGTGGCGTTGCAAGGTCAGGTACAGGGTTTTTGCGGGAGACAAGTGATGTTGATTTGCAAGAAAGTGCTCCTCAACCCAGCACAAGCAGTGAATTGACACCTGGAACATTGGCCCACATGGCGGATTATGCTTTGCGTATCCTAAAAAGGGACCCCCGCATTATAAAAATGATGACCGATGATGATTACTGGTTGGCCTGCCTCCTGGATCCACAATATAAAGGGAAATTACAAAATATCATGCCACATGAGAACCTTGAGCAAATATTGGCTACCAAACAAGCAACTCTTGTAGACCGTTTGGTTTAGGCATTCCCAGCACACAGCGGCGGTGATGGTTCTCACACGAGCTGTAGGGGGCAACATGGCAGAGGTGTTAGATGTGCACAAATCAGAAGTGGCGTTGGACAGAGGGGTTTTATGACCAGGTTGTGGAGTGATTTCGCAATGACCGCAGACACAACAGGTACTGCTGCATCGATTCAAAGTGACAGGAGACAGCATTTGTCCAGTATGGTTACGAACTATTTTTCCTCCCTTATCGATGTTCTCCCTCACAGGTCATTCCCTTTTGATTACTGGGCATCTAGAATAGACACCTGGCCTGAATTGGCAGAATATGCATTACAGAAGCTTGCTTGCCCAGCTGCTAGTGTGCTATCAGAAAGAGTCTTCACTCTTCAGTGATTCAATACTGACCGAAAAAAGGACTCGTCTGGCTACCCGAAATGGTGATGATCTAACCTTCATTAAAATGAACCAATCATGGATTTCAAATTATTTTACCCCACCTTCCCCTGCTGACACGTAGCTTGCCTGAAAAATGTCTTGCTTTTGGCCTCCTCTTACTGACTGCTCCAATTCCTCCATTTGCAGCTGCTGAATGTCCACCATAGGCCATTTTTATACCTCCCTAAATGGTCTGACTCCCCCCACAGGGCCGTGGTCACCACTTGGTGCAAGCACCCGTGCGAGTGCCGTTTGCCTGGACAGGTGGGTGTGCCCACTTTTGGGCGACGGCACTGGCACAGGGTCCCTCATAGTACAATGAAGTGTCTCTGACGGTGGTGGTGCACACCCAACGTCAGACACACCGTCATAATATGAGGGGCCCTGTGCCAGTGCCGCCGCCCACGAGAGTGTTCCCCCCAGCTCGAACTTGCAATACTTACCTCTCCCTGCTCCATCACTGTGTAGTCTGTGCTGTTAAATCCTTCAATGGCACTGCCAATTCAAATTTGTTGAAATGATAGATGATAGTTAACAGGGGCCCTGGCCTCCAGTTTGACCAGTTAATACTTTGCGCCTACTACCACTGTCTGTTACTCAGCTGAGGAGCCCACCCCAGTACCTAGCTATGCCACCTGTTTAGTCCTGTTACCAATTTTGAACACCTTTGAGCCTACTTTTGTATTTGAGCCTACTAACCGTGTATGCGCCACTCATTACAGTTGTCCTCCACTGAACAAAGCTAAGCCACCTGTTTACTCCTGTTACCAATTTTGAACTGCTTTGAGCCTACTTTTTTATTGTGGGCCTACAAACTGTGTCTGCGCCACTCATTACAGTTGTCCTCCACTGAACAAAGCCAAGCCGCCTGTTTACTCATGTTACCAATTTTGAACTGCTTTTAGCCTACTTTTTTATTGTGGGCCTACAAACTGTGTCTGCGCCACTCATTACAGTTGTCCTCCACTGAACAAAGCCAAGCCGCCTGTTTACTCATGTTACCAATTTTGAACTGCTTTTAGCCTACTTTTTTATTTTAGGCCTACTAAGTCTGTCTGCGCCACTCATTACAGCTGTCCTCCATTGAACAAAGCTATGCCGCCTGTGTACTCCAGTTACCAATTTTGAACTGCATTTAGCCTACTTACTTATTTAGGCCTACTAACTGTGTCTGCCTCCCATTACAGTTGTCCTCCACTGAACAAAGCTGAGCCGCCAGTTTACTCCTGTTTCAAATATTAAACTGCATTTGGCCTACTTGTTTAGTTGGGCCTACTAATGGTGTCTGCCGCTCCTTGCTTTTCTCCTCCACTGAACAAAGCTGAGCCTCAATTTTCATCCTGTTTCGGATATTAAACTGCATTTGGCCTACTTGTTTGGTTGGGCCTACTAACGGTGTCTGCCGCTCCTTACTTTTCTCCTCCACTGAAAAAAGCTGAGCCTCAATTTTCATCCTGTTTCGGATATTAAACTGCATTTGGCCTACTTGTTGGTTGGGCCTACTAAAGGTGTCTGCCGCACCTTGCTTTTCTCCTCCACTGAAAAAAGCTGAGCCTCAATTTTCATCCTGTTTTGGATATTAAACTGCATTTGGCCTACTTGTTTGGTTGGGCCTACTAACGGCGTCTGCCGCTCCTTGCTGTTATCCTCCAATGTGGAGCTTACTCTTTGCCACATGGGTTTTTTATTGCCTTCCTCTGGATCAACATGTTAGGGCATGTTAGGTTAGGCTATGGGTTGAACTAGATGGACTTAAAGTCTTCCTTCAACCTTAATAACTATGTTACTACTAGATGGTGGCCTGATTCTAACGCATCGGGTATTCTAGAATATGCATGTCCACGTAGTATATTGCCCAGCCACGTAGTATATTGCCCAGTCACGTAGTATATTGTCCAGCCACGAAGTATATTACCCAGCCACGTAGTCTATTGCCCAGTCACGTAGTATATTGCCCAGCCACATAGTATATTGCCCAGCCACATAGTATATTGTCAAGCCACGTAGTATATTGCCCAGTCACGTAGTACATTGCCCAGTCACGTAGTATATTGCCCAGCCACGTAGTATATTGCCCAGTCACGTAGTATATTGCCCAGCCACATAGTATATTGCCCAGCCACGTAGTATATTGCCCAGTCACATAGTATATTGCCCAGCCACGTAGTATATTGCCCAGCCACATAGTATATTGCCCAGCCACGTAGTATATTGCCCAGCCACGTAGTATATTGCCCAGTCACGTAGTATATTGCCCAGCCACGTAGTATATTGCACAGCGGCGGAGTATACAGCACAGAGCCATGTAGTATACAGACTTAAAATAAAAAATAAAGCACAAAGAAGAAAAGACAAGACCAAGAAATGGTATGCACACCCGGGAAATACAAAAGTCAAATATATATACTTTAATTACACCTCAAGAAAACAACAAACACAGAATAAAACGATTTAAAATAGGCCTAAATATAGGACCAATAAGCCCCACCCCTATACAATGGTACATAATATAACATAGCGAAACATAATAATGCGAAGATCAACAGCATAAGTAATGTACCAGGCTATGTTGATGCCAGTATATAATGTCCCTTGTACATAAATATAGTACAGCAAAAAAACTGACAGATAAGTGACTGAAGGTCTAATTTACCCGATGAAACAGTTAGAAACAAAGTAATGGTACACAGTATACTGCAGTCATGATTAAATCCAATAAATTACAATGATGTGCACATATAAGTAATACCATAACAATGCTAGCCATGGAACGCCCATGATAATACATAGGACAACTATAGGCATGCCCCCCAGCCTGAGCGAAAAGATAATAAAACACCCCTAGATTAGATTGATAACTAGGAGTGAAACACAGTACAAATATAAATATAGGGCGATAGGCCCATAAGGTCAGTCGAAAGACGACAGATGGTGCCAAAAATTAGATAAAAAAGTCAGCACCGGTACTGAAAGCTCAGGTCAGTAAAGCATGGTCAGTAAAGCACGGGACCAAGTAAGGGGTGGGGCAAGAGCCCCACGCGTATCGCTGCACCCGCAGCTTCGTCAGGGGAAGTGAGGTCGTCAGTCGTTTCAGAGGTATATATACACACACATGTAAATCATCATAAAGTAAATACGAACCGGTGTGCAGAGTCGGGTTGCAGCGCCAGTCGCAGCCGCCGCATGGAGCATAATAGGAAGTGGCTATAGCCGGAAGTGTATGTCGTTGTCATGGTGCCCAACCTAAGAACCCCGTAAATAAAAGCTCTTCATTGAGGCCCTGTGGTGCCATTGACCCAAGGTTGAAGATCCACCTAGATTCAATCTGAAGGAGTCGTTTGTGTGGATTACCACCCCTCCCACCATACGGGACCTTCTGTAAGCCCACAATGCTGATTTTAGAGGTGGAGCACCCATGGACTGCCAAAAAGTGTGCAGCTACCGGGGTGAGGGGTTTACCCTGGCGTTGATCCGTGGCCGCCAGATGGATAGTTTATATGTGTTTCTGTATCCTCTGTCTCAATTCCTGGAAGGTTTGCCCCACATACGGTTTGCCGCACGGGCAGATCTAATATATAAAGCTGAATGTGTGTGTGTATGTGTGTGTGTGTGTATGTATGTCCGGGATTGGCATCTGCACCGTCGCAGCTACAGCCACAAAATTTTGCACAGTCACACGTCTGAACCCCGAGAGCGTCATAGGCTATGTTGTGAGGTGAAATTTTAACCCCGCGCGTTCCAATTCACCAAACAATTTTGCCCCTATCTACATAATGGGGAAAAAGTGAAAGGAAAAGTGTTGGAGGCGTCGCAGCTACAGCCACAAAATTTTGCACAGTCACACGTCTGGACCCCAAGAGCGTCATAGACTATGTTGTGAGGTAAAATTTTAACCCCGCGCTTTCCAATTCACCAAGCAATTTTGCCCCTATCTACATAATGGGGAAAAGTGAAAGGAAAAGTGTTGGAGGCAAATTGACAGCTGCCAGATGTGAACAAGGGGGAGTTAAAGAATGAGAGCGATGGCGCCAAAGAGTATATACCGTACAGTTGCTAAGGTGGGCCCCCGACATGGGATACTCACCACACACGGGGATATGAACACACACACAAAATGCGCCACAAACTACCACGTGCTTGAACACATATACCACCCTCAGCACACATTTCACCACACATACACCAACCTCGCCACATAAAAGTCGAAACACAAAAGTTGCCGCTCAAAACTTGCCACGCGCAAAACTCGCCACATGCAAAAACTAGGCTCACGCAAAACTCGCCACAAGTGCAAAACTCACCTCATGGAAAACTCGCCACATGCAAAACTTGCACTCGTGGAAAAATTGACACATGCACAACAGTTGCAACACATGCAAAAGTTGCCTCATACAAAACTTGCACATACTCAAAAGGCACCACACATAAAACTCGCCACGCGCAAAACTCATCATGCGCAAAACTTGCTGCACACAACTTGCTACACTAACCTGTCACATGCAACTCGACACACAAAAAGTTGCTACATGCATGTTGCCACACAAAACTCATCTCACAAAAATCGCTACATGCATGTCGCCACACGCAACTCAACAAACACAACTTGACAAACGAAACTCGCCCTAAAACACACACAAGTCTGGTATTATCCTTCAAAAATAAAAATCTGATTAATAAGCAGACAAACTACAAGAGCAACAAATGTAGCATATAGGAAATACGGCAGCTGTCAGTCACATGACCTGTCTATTATGTGTATGTGTGAGCTAATATATACTGCCAGGGGGAGGGCTTCCTGTTGCCGGGGGATTTATCAGGCTGCCAATTTAGCTTACAAATACTGAGGTAAAAATACTGAGCAAATAACGTGTGAACGAGGTCTAATACAGGAGGAGATGACACACAGGTATATCCTATGTACAGGGGAGATGACACACAGATATATACTATATACAGGACAGATGACACACAGGTATATACTATATAAAGGAGGAGATGACATACAGGTATATACTATATACAGGAGAAGATGACACACAGGTATATACTATATACAGGAGCAGATGACCTACAGGCATATTTTATATACAGGAGGAGATGACATACAGGTATATGCTATATATAGAAGATGACATACAGGGGAGATGACACACAGGTATATACTATATACAGGAGGAGATGACATACAGGTATATACTATATATAGAAGGAGATGACATACAGGTATATACTATATATAGGAGGAGATGACATACAGGTATATACTATATACAGGGGAGATGACACACAGCAGGTATATACTATATACAGGGGAGATCACATACAGGTATATACTATATACAGGAGATGACATACAGGTGTATACTATATATAAGGGAGATGACAAACACGTATATACTGAGGTGAAAATGAGAGGTGTGAGGTGAAAATGAAAAGGTGTGAGTGCAAAATGAGAGGAGTGAGGGAAAATAGTAGAGTGATCGGAAAATGACAGATGAGAGGTCGAAATGACAAGTGTTAGGGGGGAATGGGAGGAGTGAGGGAGAAAATGAGAGATGTGAGGGGGAAAATGAAAGATGTGATTGGGAAAATGAGAGGCATGATGGGAAAATAAGAGAAGTGAGGTGCTATAACTAATCACAGATATTTATTATGCCCAGGCAACGCCGGGCTCTTCAGCTAGTAATGACATAAATGACATCCTTTGTCCTACAGTTGATGTAGTGCTTGAGAGAGTGGATGGTTGAATCTACCGGATTAAAAAAGGTATTCTTAGTAGGTGTCATAAAAGAACATACGTTGCACCCACCACAGGGAAATGACCCTTTAAGCACCACCCCCCTGTTAATCACCAACCAAATTCCTCTATAACAACTAAATTCGATCCTCTTCACATAGCACAATATGTAACCAACTGAGGTAGTGAAGTCACAACACGATCCAAGTATATAAAAAGTATAACTCTTTATTAACATATAACACAAAAATATTCCATATATCATATAGCATAAGTAATAATCATACAAAATTGCAAATATCTGTGAATATATTAAGCAGCAGTGACAAACCTGCTACTACACATGGACTCAGCAATAAAATGAGTAACAAAGAACAGAAAACAGAGAGTGACCTATCCAAATATCACAGATCCACGTTAATAAAGGGAAGATATATTAACATATTAGTCTGTACTTAGTGGATCTGTATAGCTGCTAATACTACAATGGCCCCATAGAACATGCTTGATAAGGTGAATAAATGGATTCTTGGCTCATATAAATCATAATCCATCTAAATAGAAAAAGCTAAGTAACAAATATATAAAAGGCCCAATACCACAATACAGGTCAGTAGCGACCAGATCGGCATGTTACAGTAAACTAAGCCCAGTACCTGCAGCCATGTCAGCAGAGGATAGCGGTCACACTGATACCTCGACGCGCGTTTCGCTGGCTCCGCAGCTTCGTCAGGAGAGCGCCCATGATCTCTTTGGCGTCCATATATATAATACTGGTGATTATCTAACTGTCTGCAGGTGTAGCGGCGCGTATCCGGCATGTTGTCGCCCTGCATGGCGCGCGGCGCTCAGGGATCACGTCTTCCGGTCACATGATCCGGTCAGCTGACCGGACCCGTAACCCAGACTACGCAATACCTCTCTTGAGCGCGGCGCACATACAGAGGCGACAGCGCATGCTCGGGACGCGCACGAGTCTGCATATACAACTAGCCACTACTCCAATAGGGGAACTACACTTCTCTCGGCGTGGCACTAATTAGTAGCTAAAAACTGGGATAGAAGGGCTCACATATATAATGTGGACTATGACTTATCACTAATTGTCCTCATCTCTCATAGTGCAAGTACAAGACAATATATGTTACATACAACTGTAAACAATTATAAATGTATAAAACTACATGCATATTATTGCCCACTAAATATACCAGTGCATATATATAAAGAATCCATTATATTACAATATAAAATATATAGAGCACTACATATTTTACATAAAACATATAGGGATCAAACATTTTCATCCCCATATACTAATAACATAACCATAATATATGTGTCAAAAAGTGCAGACGTGCATATCCATAATTATAAAAAATATCTATATCTATAAAAAGAAGGGAGAGAGCACAATATTATTACCACACTACATATATGGCATAACACCACCAACGACATCATTCCAAATAGTTCAAATGTTGATGTTGATGCAGATGACCAATATATTCCAGTCCATTGTTTGGATCATATAATAGGCCATTATTCATTCATCTTTTACATCCCGGGAGACTGACCAGAAGATAAAAACCTATGGAACTACACATATATAAACAAAGAAAAAATTACTGAAACAAGAAAAGGAATACACAAAATAAAGTGAAAACAGACAGACAACATATAGAAATAAAAATCACGCCGTATGTTTAAAGAAAGGATTTGAAGCTCACCATTTCATTGAGACCTTTAGGTATGAGGGTGTCAAGGGTAATAATCCATTTGGTCTCCCTTTTAAACAATTCTTTTTGATAATTGCCTCCTCTGATACCTAGCTGTACTCTGTCTATACCTCTAACTTTAAATCCACTGGGGTCACTATTGTGAAAGGCCTTAAAATGCCTAGGGACTGTCCTAAGTGTGGTTACATCCTGTACTTGAATGGCCTTTTTAATATCTCTCACGTGTTCTAAGATTCTAACTCTCAATTGGCGTGTAGTCATGCCAATATAGACTTGACTACACGGACATAATGCAAAATAGATCACCATTTCGGTTTTACATGTGATATGATGGGTTATTGTATATGTCCGAGTTAGATCACTGTTGTGAAATGTACTTGTACGTTCCACGAATTTACAGGCCGAACAGTCACCACACTTAAAACAGCCCCATTGTGGGCCCTTCCTCTCTGAAAAAGGTGATTGATAAGGTGCCACATAGTGGCTCCGGGTCAAGATGTCTTTGAGGTTTTTTGACCGTCTCCATGTAATTGATGGATTTTCAGGGAGGTGTTTGGCTAAATCCTTGTCTACCCTCAAGACTGACCAATGTTTTTTACAAATCTGTAAGATGTCTGCCCATCTAGAATTGAAATCAGTTATTAATCTCAATTGTTCTTCTGATTCTCGAGGGGCTTTTTTCTTTTTCATCAGAAGTTGATTGCGAGATGTAAATTTGGCACGTCTGTAACCCTCACGAATGCTTTTATGATTATACCCCCGTTGTTTAAGGTTATTCCTCAAAATTTGTGCCTGATTTTCAAACTTCTTATCATCTGAACAAATTCGTTTCATCCGCAAGAATTGCCCCACCGGGACGGACCTGATAGTCTGTGGGTGATGTGATGACCCTGCATGAAGGAGTGCGTTTGTTGCCGTGTCCTTACGAAAAACATCAGTCATTAGAAATCTGTTGTCACCAACCTCAATTGAGACGTCCAAAAACTCTACACATCGTTTACTATATTTCCAAGTAAGATTGATATTGAGCGAATTGTTGTTTAATTCGCCAAGGAACGAGATCAACCGATCCTCAGCTCCTTGCCAGATGAACAAAATGTCATCTATATATCTTGACCATGAGACCACGGCAGCGAAGTCCTCCAAATTATATACCGTTTCTCTTTCCCACAGCCCCAGGAACAGATTTGCATACGAGGGCGCACAAGTCGCCCCCATAGCTGTGCCCTGGAGCTGCAGGAAAAAACGGTCTTTAAAAGTAAAAAAATTGTGCTTTAATGAAAATTTTAAAAGATCAATAATAAAATTAATCAAATCTAAATCCAAATTAGTCATATTCAAGAAGGACCTCGATGCCATGATCCCATGGTCATGACATATGGACGTGTAGAGCGATTCGACATCGCAAGTGACAAGGAACATATCTTGTTCCAGTTGGACTTCATTCAATTTCCTGAGAATGTCAGAAGTGTCCCTTATAAAGGAAGGCAAAGTCTCAACACATTTCTGTAAGTAAAAATCAATGAAACGGCACACACCCTCACACAGGCCACCAATCCCAGAGACTATAGGCCGTCCCGGCGGGTTGCGGGCATCTTTGTGAATCTTGGGGGTAAGGTAGAAGGTAGGGACAGTCGGTGTATTATTAGTAAGTCCCTCCAACATTTTTTTGGAGATAATTCCCTGTTCAAAACCCTGTACAAGAATCTCATCCAGTTCACGTTTGAATTTATTCAGGGGGTTACTCTCTAATTTAGCATAACATTGTTTGTTATACAGTTGCTTGAAAGCTTCACGCTCGTACATACCTACAGGCCATAACACAACATTTCCCCCCTTATCTGCAGGTTTGATTACAAGATGTTTCATCTTTTTTAGTTCTTGAATAGCCCTATTTTCCACAGCCGATAGGTTATATCTAGAGACATCTTCAGTTAATAACGTGATGTCTTCCTTAACCAATTTTACAAAGATGTCTACATTAGGACAAATACCTGTAGGGGGGAAATGTTGTGAACGGCCATGCAGGTACGTAGGAAAGCGTTCATCTCCCAGGGCTCTTTGCTCTTCTAGGAGGGACTCCAAATCTGCTAGGGCCTGTTGCTCAATGTCTGTTGGAAACAATTGTTTGGAATGATTAGCAAAATATTTTTTAAACGAGAGTTTTCTAGCGAATAGTTCCAAATCCTTCACCAACGTAAAGTAATTAAATCTAGCCGAAGGGGAAAATGAAAGCCCCTTTTCCAACACCCTCATTTGTGCCGTAGTAAGCTGTGTATTAGATAGGTTAATTACCTTTAGATTTTTTATGGTCTCTTGTTGTTTTTCCTGAAGTTGCGTGTTTGGATGGAGGGAAATGGTGTAGCGGGTTTGTGGGTCTGTTGTTCCACATTGCTTCCCTCTCTGGGCCCACCCCGCTTTCCTAAAAAATGTTCGCCACATGATTCCTCTGATCTTAATGAGGTAATGGAAGATGACCTTGACACTGATTTACGATAATTTCGTTTATATTGCCACTTGTAGATTTTATTTGACGAATAATCTTGTAAGTCTCGCTGAAACTTGCGGACCTTCACTTCCTGTATCTCTTTCTCCCATTTACTTAAATCTGTATCAAGTTCTTTGTCAAATTTATTGCAATCTTCTACCGATAGAGCACTTTGGATTTTACTTCTTAGGGTGTCAATTTCCCCTTCAATATTCTCTAATGACTTGCGGTCAGCTCCAATAAGGAGTTCCAATAGCGTGCGTGAACATTTATTAAGGGACTCCTCCCACTTGTTAGAAAAATTAGGATCACTGTTGTCTAGGGTAGGATGTATCTGAATTCTTAAACCCCTAGGTATAATATCCTTTTGTAAATAGTTCTCCAAAGACACCTTATTCCACCACAATTTAGTACGCTTTTTTAACAAGTCCCTAATGTTGAGCTTCAAATCCTTAACGTCTCTATCTTCAGTCTCCGTTACCCCTTGTTCACCAAATAATGCTCCTAATTGGGTAATCCAATTTGTATCGCGTTTTCTAAAGTCCATGTAATCGATACTAGAGGCATCTGTAAACACAGACAAAAAATAAGATTGATCACCAACCAAATTCCTCTATAACAACTAAATTCGATCCTCTTCACATAGCACAATATGTAACCAACTGAGGTAGTGAAGTCACAACACGATCCAAGTATATAAAAAGTATAACTCTTTATTAACATATAACACAAAAATATTCCATATATCATATAGCATAAGTAATAATCATACAAAATTGCAAATATCTGTGAATATATTAAGCAGCAGTGACAAACCTGCTACTACACATGGACTCAGCAATAAAATGAGTAACAAAGAACAGAAAACAGAGAGTGACCTATCCAAATATCACAGATCCACGTTAATAAAGGGAAGATATATTAACATATTAGTCTGTACTTAGTGGATCTGTATAGCTGCTAATACTACAATGGCCCCATAGAACATGCTTGATAAGGTGAATAAATGGATTCTTGGCTCATATAAATCATAATCCATCTAAATAGAAAAAGCTAAGTAACAAATATATAAAAGGCCCAATACCACAATACAGGTCAGTAGCGACCAGATCGGCATGTTACAGTAAACTAAGCCCAGTACCTGCAGCCATGTCAGCAGAGGATAGCGGTCACACTGATACCTCGACTGATAACTGATTTCAATTCTAGATGGGCAGACATCTTACAGATTTGTAAAAAACATTGGTCAGTCTTGAGGGTAGACAAGGATTTAGCCAAACACCTCCCTGAAAATCCATCAATTACATGGAGACGGTCAAAAAACCTCAAAGACATCTTGACCCGGAGCCACTATGTGGCACCTTATCAATCACCTTTTTCAGAGAGGAAGGGCCCACAATGGGGCTGTTTTAAGTGTGGTGACTGTTCGGCCTGTAAATTCGTGGAACGTACAAGTACATTTCACAACAGTGATCTAACTCGGACATATACAATAACCCATCATATCACATGTAAAACCGAAATGGTGATCTATTTTGCATTATGTCCGTGTAGTCAAGTCTATATTGGCATGACTACACGCCAATTGAGAGTTAGAATCTTAGAACACGTGAGAGATATTAAAAAGGCCATTCAAGTACAGGATGTAACCACACTTAGGACAGTCCCTAGGCATTTTAAGGCCTTTCACAATAGTGACCCCAGTGGATTTAAAGTTAGAGGTATAGACAGAGTACAGCTAGGTATCAGAGGAGGCAATTATCAAAAAGAATTGTTTAAAAGGGAGACCAAATGGATTATTACCCTTGACACCCTCATACCCAAAGGTCTCAATGAAATGGTGAGCTTCAAATCCTTTCTTTAAACATACGGCGTGATTTTTATTTCTGTATGTTGTCTGTCTGTTTTCACTTTATTTTGTGTATTCCTTTTCTTGTTTCAGTAATTTTTTCTTTGTTTATATATGTGTAGTTCCATAGGTTTTTATCTTCTGGTCAGTCTCCCGGGATGTAAAAGATGAATGAATAATGGCCTATTATATGATCCAAACAATGGACTGGAATATATTGGTCATCTGCATCAACATCAACATTTGAACTATTTGGAATGATGTCGTTGGTGGTGTTATGCCATATATGTAGTGTGGTTATAATATTGTGCTCTCTCCCTTCTTTTTATAGATATAGATATTTTTTATAATTATGGATATGCACGTCTGCACTTTTTGACACATATATTATGGTTATGTTATTAGTATATGGGGATGAAAATGTTTGATCCCTATATGTTTTATGTAAAATATGTAGTGCTCTATATATTTTATATTGTAATATAATGGATTCTTTATATATATGCACTGGTATATTTAGTGGGCAATAATATGCATGTAGTTTTATACATTTATAATTGTTTATAGTTGTATGTAACATATATTGTCTTGTACTTGCACTATGAGAGATGAGGACAATTAGTCATAAGTCATAGTCCACATTATATATGTGAGCCCTTCTATCCCAGTTTTTAGCTACTAATTAGTGCCACGCCGAGAGAAGTGTAGTTCCCCTATTGGAGTAGTGGCTAGTTATATATGCAGACTCGTGCGCGTCCCGAGCATGCGCTGTCGCCTCTGTATGTGCGCCGCGCTCAAGAGAGGTATTGCGTAGTCTGGGTTACGGGTCCGGTCAGCTGACCGGATCATGTGACCGGAAGACGTGATCCCTGAGCGCCGCGCGCCATGCAGGGCGACAACATGCCGGATACGCGCCGCTACACCTGCAGACAGTTAGATAATCACCAGTATTATATATATGGACGCCAAAGAGATCATGGGCTACCTCCTGACGAAGCTGCGGAGCCAGCGAAACGCGCGTCGAGGTATCAGTGTGACCGCTATCCTCTGCTGACATGGCTGCAGGTACTGGGCTTAGTTTACTGTAACATGCCGATCTGGTCGCTACTGACCTGTATTGTGGTATTGGGCCTTTTATATATTTGTTACTTAGCTTTTTCTATTTAGATGGATTATGATTTATATGAGCCAAGAATCCATTTATTCACCTTATCAAGCATGTTCTATAGGGCCATTGTAGTATTAGCAGCTATACAGATCCACTAAGTACAGACTAATATGTTAATATATCTTCCCTTTATTAACGTGGATCTGTGATATTTGGATAGGTCACTCTCTGTTTTCTGTTCTTTGTTACTCATTTTATTGCTGAGTCCATGTGTAGTAGCAGGTTTGTCACTGCTGCTTAATATATTCACAGATATTTGCAATTTTGTATGATTATTACTTATGCTATATGATATATGGAATATTTTTGTGTTATATGTTAATAAAGAGTTATACTTTTTATATACTTGGATCGTGTTGTGACTTCACTACCTCAGTTGGTTACATATTGTGCTATGTGAAGAGGATCGAATTTAGTTGTTATAGAGGAATTTGGTTGGTGATCAATCTTATTTTTTGTCTGTGTTTACAGATGCCTCTAGTATCGATTACATGGACTTTAGAAAACGCGATACAAATTGGATTACCCAATTAGGAGCATTATTTGGTGAACAAGGGGTAACGGAGACTGAAGATAGAGACGTTAAGGATTTGAAGCTCAACATTAGGGACTTGTTAAAAAAGCGTACTAAATTGTGGTGGAATAAGGTGTCTTTGGAGAACTATTTACAAAAGGATATTATACCTAGGGGTTTAAGAATTCAGATACATCCTACCCTAGACAACAGTGATCCTAATTTTTCTAACAAGTGGGAGGAGTCCCTTAATAAATGTTCACGCACGCTATTGGAACTCCTTATTGGAGCTGACCGCAAGTCATTAGAGAATATTGAAGGGGAAATTGACACCCTAAGAAGTAAAATCCAAAGTGCTCTATCGGTAGAAGATTGCAATAAATTTGACAAAGAACTTGATACAGATTTAAGTAAATGGGAGAAAGAGACACAGGAAGTGAAGGTCCGCAAGTTTCAGCGAGACTTACAAGATTATTCGTCAAATAAAATCTACAAGTGGCAATATAAACGAAATTATCGTAAATCAGTGTCAAGGTCATCTTCCATTACCTCATTAAGATCAGAGGAATCATGTGGCGAACATTTTTTAGGAAAGCGGGGTGGGCCCAGAGAGGGAAGCAATGTGGAACAACAGACCCACAAACCCGCTACACCATTTCCCTCCATCCAAACACGCAACTTCAGGAAAAACAACAAGAGACCATAAAAAATCTAAAGGTAATTAACCTATCTAATACACAGCTTACTACGGCACAAATGAGGGTGTTGGAAAAGGGGCTTTCATTTTCCCCTTCGGCTAGATTTAATTACTTTACGTTGGTGAAGGATTTGGAACTATTCGCTAGAAAACTCTCGTTTAAAAAATATTTTGCTAATCATTCCAAACAATTGTTTCCAACAGACATTGAGCAACAGGCCCTAGCAGATTTGGAGTCCCTCCTAGAAGAGCAAAGAGCCCTGGGAGATGAACGCTTTCCTACGTACCTGCATGGCCGTTCACAACATTTCCCCCCTACAGGTATTTGTCCTAATGTAGACATCTTTGTAAAATTGGTTAAGGAAGACATCACGTTATTAACTGAAGATGTCTCTAGATATAACCTATCGGCTGTGGAAAATAGGGCTATTCAAGAACTAAAAAAGATGAAACATCTTGTAATCAAACCTGCAGATAAGGGGGGAAATGTTGTGTTATGGCCTGTAGGTATGTACGAGCGTGAAGCTTTCAAGCAACTGTATAACAAACAATGTTATGCTAAATTAGAGAGTAACCCCCTGAATAAATTCAAACGTGAACTGGATAAGATTCTTGTACAGGGTTTTGAACAGGGAATTATCTCCAAAAAAAGTTGGAGGGACTTACTAATAATACACCGACTGTCCCTACCTTCTACCTTACCCCCAAGATTCACAAAGATGCCCGCAACCCGCCGGGACGGCCTATAGTCTCTGGGATTGGTGGCCTGTGTGAGGGTGTGTGCCGTTTCATTGATTTTTACTTACAGAAATGTGTTGAGACTTTGCCTTCCTTTATAAGGGACACTTCTGACATTCTCAGGAAATTGAATGAATTCCAACTGGAACAAGATATGTTCCTTGTCACTTGCGATGTCGAATCGCTCTACACGTCCATATGTCATGACCATGGGATCATGGCATCGAGGTCCTTCTTGAATATGACTAATTTGGATTTAGATTTGATTAATTTTATTATTGATCTTTTAAAATTTTCATTAAAGCACAATTTTTTTACTTTTAAAGACCGTTTTTTCCTGCAGCTCCAGGGCACAGCTATGGGGGCGACTTGTGCGCCCTCGTATGCAAATCTGTTCCTGGGGCTGTGGGAAAGAGAAACGGTATATAATTTGGAGGACTTCGCTGCCGTGGTCTCATGGTCAAGATATATAGATGACATTTTGTTCATCTGGCAAGGAGCTGAGGATCGGTTGATCTCGTTCCTTGGCGAATTAAACAACAATTCGCTCAATATCAATCTTACTTGGAAATATAGTAAACGATGTGTAGAGTTTTTGGACGTCTCAATTGAGGTTGGTGACAACAGATTTCTAATGACTGATGTTTTTCGTAAGGACACGGCAACAAACGCACTCCTTCATGCAGGGTCATCACATCACCCACAGACTATCAGGTCCGTCCCGGTGGGGCAATTCTTGCGGATGAAACGAATTTGTTCAGATGATAAGAAGTTTGAAAATCAGGCACAAATTTTGAGGAATAACCTTAAACAACGGGGGTATAATCATAAAAGCATTCGTGAGGGTTACAGACGTGCCAAATTTACATCTCGCAATCAACTTCTGATGAAAAAGAAAAAAGCCCCTCGAGAATCAGAAGAACAATTGAGATTAATAACTGATTTCAATTCTAGATGGGCAGACATCTTACAGATTTGTAAAAAACATTGGTCAGTCTTGAGGGTAGACAAGGATTTAGCCAAACACCTCCCTGAAAATCCATCAATTACATGGAGACGGTCAAAAAACCTCAAAGACATCTTGACCCGGAGCCACTATGTGGCACCTTATCAATCACCTTTTTCAGAGAGGAAGGGCCCACAATGGGGCTGTTTTAAGTGTGGTGACTGTTCGGCCTGTAAATTCGTGGAACGTACAAGTACATTTCACAACAGTGATCTAACTCGGACATATACAATAACCCATCATATCACATGTAAAACCGAAATGGTGATCTATTTTGCATTATGTCCGTGTAGTCAAGTCTATATTGGCATGACTACACGCCAATTGAGAGTTAGAATCTTAGAACACGTGAGAGATATTAAAAAGGCCATTCAAGTACAGGATGTAACCACACTTAGGACAGTCCCTAGGCATTTTAAGGCCTTTCACAATAGTGACCCCAGTGGATTTAAAGTTAGAGGTATAGACAGAGTACAGCTAGGTATCAGAGGAGGCAATTATCAAAAAGAATTGTTTAAAAGGGAGACCAAATGGATTATTACCCTTGACACCCTCATACCCAAAGGTCTCAATGAAATGGTGAGCTTCAAATCCTTTCTTTAAACATACGGCGTGATTTTTATTTCTATATGTTGTCTGTCTGTTTTCACTTTATTTTGTGTATTCCTTTTCTTGTTTCAGTAATTTTTTCTTTGTTTATATATGTGTAGTTCCATAGGTTTTTATCTTCTGGTCAGTCTCCCGGGATGTAAAAGATGAATGAATAATGGCCTATTATATGATCCAAACAATGGACTGGAATATATTGGTCATCTGCATCAACATCAACATTTGAACTATTTGGAATGATGTCGTTGGTGGTGTTATGCCATATATGTAGTGTGGTAATAATATTGTGCTCTCTCCCTTCTTTTTATAGATATAGATATTTTTTATAATTATGGATATGCACGTCTGCACTTTTTGACACATATATTATGGTTATGTTATTAGTATATGGGGATGAAAATGTTTGATCCCTATATGTTTTATGTAAAATATGTAGTGCTCTATATATTTTATATTGTAATATAATGGATTCTTTATATATATGCACTGGTATATTTAGTGGGCAATAATATGCATGTAGTTTTATACATTTATAATTGTTTACAGTTGTATGTAACATATATTGTCTTGTACTTGCACTATGAGAGATGAGGACAATTAGTGATAAGTCATAGTCCACATTATATATGTGAGCCCTTCTATCCCAGTTTTTAGCTACTAATTAGTGCCACGCCGAGAGAAGTGTAGTTCCCCTATTGGAGTAGTGGCTAGTTGTATATGCAGACTCGTGCGCGTCCCGAGCATGCGCTGTCGCCTCTGTATGTGCGCCGCGCTCAAGAGAGGTATTGCGTAGTCTGGGTTACGGGTCCGGTCAGCTGACCGGATCATGTGACCGGAAGACGTGATCCCTGAGCGCCGCGCGCCATGCAGGGCGACAACATGCCGGATACGCGCCGCTACACCTGCAGACAGTTAGATAATCACCAGTATTATATATATGGACGCCAAAGAGATCATGGGCTACCTCCTGACGAAGCTGCGGAGCCAGCGAAACGCGCGTCGAGGTATCAGTGTGACCGCTATCCTCTGCTGACATGGCTGCAGGTACTGGGCTTAGTTTACTGTAACATGCCGATCTGGTCGCTACTGACCTGTATTGTGGTATTGGGCCTTTTATATATTTGTTACTTAGCTTTTTCTATTTAGATGGATTATGATTTATATGAGCCAAGAATCCATTTATTCACCTTATCAAGCATGTTCTATGGGGCCATTGTAGTATTAGCAGCTATACAGATCCACTAAGTACAGACTAATATGTTAATATATCTTCCCTTTATTAACGTGGATCTGTGATATTTGGATAGGTCACTCTCTGTTTTCTGTTCTTTGTTACTCATTTTATTGCTGAGTCCATGTGTAGTAGCAGGTTTGTCACTGCTGCTTAATATATTCACAGATATTTGCAATTTTGTATGATTATTACTTATGCTATATGATATATGGAATATTTTTGTGTTATATGTTAATAAAGAGTTATACCACCCCCCTGTTAAGTCTGACTGTAGGCCTAGAAAAGTGACTAGACGTAAGAAGATCCCACAAATTTGGGGCCCGTCTTGTCGCAAGAAGTGGTCTTTCACTAGTAACCTCTGCCGTCTGGGCATCAGTCCTAAGAATGGACCAATGTCGGGTAATGATAGTCTTTACCTGGTTCCAGCTATTATTGTAGTCCGTGATAAATCTGGTGGTGTGGTCAGGGTTTAGTGGTCTGGAGGTCAATAGTGATGCTTGGTCCTCCCGTTATGCCCTCTGGAAGGCCGATGAAATCACTCGCTTGGGATATCCTCTTTGCTCCCCTTACTTGGTCCCATGCTTTACTGACCATGCTTTACTGACCTGAGCTTTCAGTACCGGTGCTGACTTTTTTATCTAATTTTTGGCACCATCTGTCGTCTTTCGACTGACCTTATGGGCTTATCGCCCTATATTTATATTTGTACTGTGTTTCACTCCTAGTTATCAATCTAATCTAGGGGTGTTTTATTATCTTTTCGCTCAGGCTGGGGGGCATGCCTATAGTTGTCCTGTGTATTATCATGGGCGTTCCATGGCTAGCATTGTTATGGTATTACTTATGTGTGCACATCATTGTAATTTATTGGATTTAATCATGACTACAGTATACTGTGTACCATTACTTTGTTTCTAACTGTTTCATCGGGTAAATTAGACCTTCAGTCACTTATCTGTCAGTTTTTTTGCTGTACTATATTTATGTACAAGGGACATTATATACTGGCATCAACATAGCCTGGTAGATTACTTATGCTGTTGATCTTCGCATTATTATGTTTCGCTATGTTATATTATGTACCATTGTATAGGGGTGGGGCTTATTGGTCCTATATTTAGGCCTATTTTAAATGGTTTTATTCTGTGTTTGTTGTTTTCTTGAGGTGTAATTAAAGTATATATATTTGACTTTTGTATTTCCCGGGTGTGCATTTCTTGGTCTTGTCTTTTCTTCTTTGTGCTTTGTTCATGGTATTTTACAGACCAGGTTTTGCACCCTATTTTGCTATAGATGCAGGGGTGCACCCCTTATATACATGTTTTTAAAATAAAAAAATAAACATATAGTCACCCTCCGTTGAAGTCCTGGCCCTGTGTGTGGTGCACGCGTCAGCTTCCGGTCCCAGGGTTGGTATGGGCGCAGGATCGCAAGATAAATATTAAAAACCACAACTTTTATTACAGAAAATCTAAAATACATATGAATCAAATAACATACTGGTGAGACGTTACAATAAATGGATACAGGATCGGAACAGAAGCTACAGACTGATAGGACCCCTAGTATATATCACATGTCAAATAACAAATGACCATAATATACAGTTATATATTTGGACAGAGACAACATTTTTCTAATTTTTGTTATAGACATTAACCACAATGAATAAAAAAAAAACAATTCAGATGCAGTTGAAGTTCAGAGTTTCAGCTTTCATTTTAGGGTATCCACATTTAAACTGGATGAAGGGTTTGGGAGTTTCAGCTCCTTAACATGTGCCACCCTGTTTTTAAAGGGACCTAAAGTAATTGGACAATTGACTCCAAGGCTATTTCATGGACAGGTGTGGGCAATCCCTTTGTTATGTCATTCTCAATTAAGCAGATAAAAGGCCTGGAGTTGATTTGAGGTGTGGTGCTTGCATTTGGAAGGTTTTGCTGTGAAGTAAACATGCGGTCAAAGGAGCTCTCTATGCAGGTGAAACGAGCCATCCTTAAGCTGCGAAAACAGAAAAAAAACATCCGAGAAATTGCTACAATATTAGGTGTGGCAAAATCTACAGTTTGGTACATCCTGAGAAAGAAAGAAAGCACTGGTGAACTCATCAATGCAAAAAGACCTGGGCGCCCACAGAAGATAACAGTGGTGGATGATCGCAGAATAATCTCCATGGTGAAGAGAAACCCCTTCACAACAGCCAACCAAGAGAACAACACTCTCCAGGAGGTAGGCGTATCAATATCCAAATCTACCATAAAGAGAAGACTGCATGAAAGTAAATACAGAGGGTTCACTGCACTGTGCAAGCCACTCATAAGCATCAAGAATAAAAAGGCTAGACTGGACTTTGCTAAAAATATCTAAAAAAGCCAGCACAGTTCTGGAATAATATTCTTTGGACAGAAGAAACCAAGATCAACCTCTAACAGAATGATGGAAAGAGAAAAGTATGGTGAAGTCGTGGTACAGCTCATGATCCAAAGCATACCGTATCATCTGTAAAACACAGCGGAGGCAGTGTGATGGCTTGGGCATGCATGGTTGCCAGTGGCACTGGGTCACTAGTGTTTATTGATGATGTGACACAGGACAGAAGCAGCCCAATGAATTCTAAGGTATTCAGAGACAAACTGTGTGCTCAGATCCAGCCAAATGCAGCAAAACTGGTCGTCGTTTCATACTACAGATGGACAATGACCCAAAACATAAAGCCAAAGCAACCCAGAAGTTTACTAAAGCAAAGAAGTGGAATATTCTTGAATGGCCAAGTCAGTCACCTGATCTCAACCCAATTGAGCATGCATTTCACTTGTTAAAAACTAAACTTCAGACAGAAAGGCCCACAAACATACAGCAACTGAAAACCACGGCAGTGAAGGCCTGGCAGAGCATCAAAAAGGAGGAAACACAGCGTCTGGTGATGTCCATGAGTTGAAGACTTCAGGCAGTCATTGCCAACAAAGGGTTTTCAACCAAGTACTAGAAATGAACATTTTTTTTTTAATTATTGAATGTGTCCAATTACTTTTGGTCCCTTTAAAAACAGGGTGGCACATGTTAAGGAGCTGAAACTCCTAAACCCTTCATCCAATTTTAATGTGGATACCCTCAAATAAAAGCTATAAGTCTATACTTCAACTGGATCTGAAATGTTTTGTTTAACATGTATTGTGGTAATGTCTATAACCAAAATTAGAAAAATGTTGTCTCTGTCCAAATATATATGGACCTAACTGTACAAGTGACCATAACATGCTAACAACTCCCTAGTTCTGCTGACGAAGCTGCTGTTGCAGTGAAACACGCGTCGAGGTGCGCTCAGTCGGTACGACCCCTCTCTCCCTGGTTCAAGCATGACCACAGGTAGATATCACTCTTAGCTGTGACTTATTATAAAGTTGGAGACTATTGTGCCTATTATGGGATGCTAGAGTGGAGTAGTAGTTACATGCATACCGTGGATTTACTATATATTCAGCAGAACTAGGGAGTTGTTAGCATGTTATGGTCACTTGTATATTATGGTCATTTGTTATTTGACATGTGATATATACTAGGGGTCCTATCAGTCTGTAGCTTCTGTTCCGATCCTGTATCTGTTTATTGTAACGTCTCACCAGTATATTATTTGATTCATATGTATTTTAGATTTTCTGTAATAAAAGTTGTGGTTTTTAATATTTATCTTGCGATCCAGAGTCTTCATAGTTCTCTATTGGTGTGCAGTATCTGCTTATGAAGGGATCCTGTTATTGGATATGAGGGTGTGTCGTTTTGTTGGTATGGGCGCAGGACCTGTGATGACATCGCGGTCACATGACCGTGACATCATGGCAGGTCCTTGTCACATACCATCTTTGCCACCGGAACCTGCCGCTTGCATGGAGCGGTCACCGGAGCATCGCGAGGAGCGGGAAAGGTGCCCGAATGTAAGTATATGATGATTTTTTATTTTTTTATTATTTTTAACATTAGATCTTTTTACTATTGAGGCTGCATAGGCAGCATCAATAGTAAAAAAGTTGGTCACACAGGGTTAATAGCAGCGTTAATGGAGTGCGTTACACCGCGGCATAACGCGGTCCATTAGCGCTGCCATTAACCTTGTGTGAGGGCTGACTGGAGGGGAGTATGGAGCGGGCACTGACTGTGGGGAGGAAGGAGCAGCCATGTGGCCGCCGGACGGCGCTGATTGGTCGTGGCAATGGTCGTGGGCTTTTTGCCACGACCAATCAGCGACTTGGATTTCCATGACAGATAGAGGTAGCGACCAATGAATATCCGTGACAGAAAGAAGAAAAGACGGAAGTGACCCTTAGACAATTATATAGTAGATAACTATGTTACTAATATAAGGGGCTCATTATACTATATGGAGCAATATATTGGGCTCATATTGACCATTATATGGGGCTCATTATATTGTGTGGAGCAATATATGGGGCTCATATAAGGAGCATCATATGGGGCTCATTATACTGTATGGAGCAATATATGGGGCTCATTATACTGTTCCCACCGTAAGTGTTTAGGGTGTTTTTGTTGCTGCATAATTTTGCTATGCAAAAAGCACAGTGTACTACAGTCCTAGCGAAGTGGATACATCTATAGACATGTCATGTCCACTGTGATTTTTTTTTTTTACTCAGCATAAACTGACCATCTGTGCCTTTTGAAAATCCGCTGCATATCAATTTCTCTTGCGGCAAGTATGCATTTAATTTGTGGACTTTACCCTATAGATTTGAATGAGATATGTAACATATGCAGGTAAAAGACACATATGGTTTTTAGTTTATGTCCACAGCAGAAAAGCACTAAAAACACATGTGATCCACACATAACTTTATCAATAAAGTTTTATCAAATCTAAGTAACAGGAAGTATTCAAAACAATTCAGTTTTATTTAAAACTAGCTGAAGAGCCCGGCGTTGCCTGGGCATAGTAAATATCTGTGGTTAGTTATAGCACCTCACTTCTCTTATTTTCCCATCACGCCTCTCATTTTCCCCCTCACATCTCTCATTTTCTCCCTCACACCTCTCATTTTCTCCCTCACTCCTCTCATTCCCCCCTAACACTTGTCATTTCGACCTCACATCTGTCATTTTCCGATCACTACACTATTTTCCCTCACTCCTCTCATTTTGCACTCACACCTTTTCATTTTCACCTCACACCTCTCATTTTCACCTCAGTATATACATGTTTGTCATCTCCCTTATATATAGTATACACCTGTATGTCATCTCCTGTATATAGTATATACATGTATGTAATCTCCCCTGTATATAGTATATACCTGTGTGATCTCCTGTATTAGACCTCGTTAACACGTTATTTGCTCAGTATTTTTACCTCAGTATTTGTAAGATAAATTGGCAGCCTGATAAATCCCCAGCCAACAGGAAGCCCTCCCCCTGGCAGTATATATTAGCTCACACATACACATAATAGACAGGTCATGTGACTGACAGCTGCTGTATTTCCTATATGGTACATTTGTTGCTCTTGTAGTTTGTCTGCTTATTAATCAGATTTTTATTTTTGAAGGCTAATACCAGACTTGTGTGTGTTTTAGGGCGAGTTTCGTTTGTCAAGTTGTGTGTGTTGAGTTGTGTGTGGCGACATGCATGTAGCGACTTTTGTGAGATGAGTTTTGTGTGGCAACATGCGTGTAGCAACTTTTTGTGTGTCGAGTTGCATGTAACAGGTTAGTGTAGCAAGTTGTGTGCAGCAAGTTTTGCGCATGGCGAGTTTTGTGCGTGGTGAGTTTTATGTCTGGTGCCTTTTGAGTATGTGCAAGTTTTGTGTGATGCAACTTTTGCATGTGTTGCAAATTTTGTGCATGTGGCAATTTTTCCGCGTGTGCAAGTTTTGCATGTGGCGAGTTTTCCATGAGGTGAGTTTTGCACTTGTGGCGAGTTTTGCGTGAGCCTAGTTTTTGCATGTGGCGAGTTTTGCGCGTGGCGAGTTTTGAGCGGCGACTTTTGTGTTTCGACTTTTATGTGGCGAGGTTGGTGTATGTGTGGTGAAATGTGTGCTGAGGGTGGATATGTGTTCAAGCACGTGGTAGTGTGTGGCGCATTTTGTGTGTGTGTTCATATCCCCATGTGTGGTGAGTATCTCATGTCGGGGCCCCACCTTAGCAACTGAGCGGTATATACTCTTTTGCGCCATCGCTCTCATTCTTTAAGTCCCCGTTGTTCATATCTGGCAGCTGTCAATTTGCCTCCAACACTTTTCCTTTCACTTTTCCCCATTATGTAGATAGGGGAAAAATAGTTTGGTGAATTGGAAAGCGCGGAGTTAAAATTTCACCTCACAACATAGCCTATGACGTTCTCAGGGTCCAGACGTGTGACTGTGCAAAATTTTGTGGCTGTAGCTGCGACGCCTCCAACACTTTTCATTTCACTTTTTCCCCATTATGTAGATAGGGGCAAAATTGTTTGGTGAATTGGAAAGCGCGGGGTTAAAATTTCACCTCACAATGTAGCCTATGACGCTCTCAGGGTCCAGACGTGTGACTGTGCAAAATTTTGTTTCTGTAGCTGCGACACCTCCAACACTTTTCCTTTCACTTTTTTCCCCATTATGTAGATAGGGGCAAAATTGTTTGGTGAATTGGAACACGCGGGGTTAAAATTTCGCCTCACAATATAGCCTATGACGCTCTCGGGGTCCAGACGTGTGACTGTGCAAAATTTTGTGGCTGTAGCTGCGACGGTGCAGATGCCAATCCCGGACATACACACACACATACACACACACACACACACACACACACACACACACACACACACACATTCAGCTTTATATAGTAGATATGACATACCAAAAAAGACAAAAACAGCAGCTGAAAATGAGATACAAATGCACTCAAAAACACAATGGAAAAATACAGGTAACCTAATTTAGCTTATAGGTGCAGAAATGCTGCAGAAACTCTGCAACATCAAAAACTTACTAAATACTTATTGAGGGAGAGAGCCAGGGCCGGCGTCAGCACCCGGCGCACCCGGGCAAGTGCCGGGGCCCTGACAAGACAGGGGGGCCCACTCACGCAGTCATACATCCATCTGGCCACTTTAACCCTTTCTACCCTTTCAATTTGCCCTGCCTGGCACAAGCATCTTCTCAGTCAGTGCAGGGCCAGGCACATAGGGGTTAAGGACACAGCCAGCGTGACATTGTGGGCGGAGAGTTCTCCTGCTCTGCTCTCCTGGCTGTGTGCAGTGCTGAACTAATCAGGCACAGGCAGATTCCGGACTGGAGGAGCTGCTACCGGCACCTGAGTGAGTGCCATGCTATATCGCTGTATATTCTGACAGTCTGGGTGACCTGGGGGGCGGCCATGGGCTGGGCGACTGCAGCTGACATATATATATATATATATATATATATATATACTACAGCAGCCGCCCAGCCAAGGCCCCCAGCACAGCCTGTATAGATACAGTGTATATAATATATATACAGGACAGGTGCTGGGGGCCTGGGCTGGGCGGCTGTTGAAATATATACACCGCACAGTACCTCTCCCCTGTATATATACACTGCACAGTACCTCTCCCCTGTATATATACACCGCACAGTACCTCTCCCCTGTATATATACACCGCACAGTACCTCTCCCCTGTATATATACACCACACAGTACCACTCCCCTCTATATATACTCCGCACAGTACCTCTCCCCTGTATATATACACCGCACAGTACCTCTCCCCTGTATATATACACCACGCAGTACCACTCCCCTCTATATATACTCCGCACAGTACCTCTCCCCTGTATATATACACTGCACAGTACCACTCCTCCTGTCCTGTATATATATACTGCAGAATTTACAATAGCTATCACTCATGTAAGAAGTGAATTATGGCATTGGACTATACCTATATTTCTCTGCTGTATCTGGGCATCATGAATCGTGGTATGTGTTAAAGGGGAAGGGGGCCCACTGAGACTCTTTCGCCCGGGGCCCTCAAAAACCTGGAGCCGGCCCTGGAGAGAGCTTAAGTTAATATTGCTTTGGTCCGGACACCAGTGGCTCTGTTGGGGTTTATGTCTGAAGCCCTGGAAAACGGGATTTGGACACATGTGCAGACGGGGGCCATTGTATGTAAAGAAGCAGAGTCCCTGTGTGCTGTGTCGGATATCATTTTCTGCAGTATCCACCTGTTTGACGTAGGCACCAAGATGCAGTCAACCACGTTTTTGGCAAATGCCTTAATTAGGCAGATACAGACGAAAACGATGTCCGACAAAGCACACAATGACTGTGTCTGCTTCATTACCGGAAGCAGAGGGCAGTTGTTCATTAAAGGGTCCTTTTGGTGTACCTTTTTTAGAATGTAATGGAAAAAATTTTTTGCATGCTAGAGCTTTGTCTTGTGAAAATACAGAACCCTGACAGCCGTCATAATATTTAATGAGGCCCCCTCTACATCTGATTGCATAACTAATACAACAGATCATTTATTCCAATTGTTCGGATTGATCAAATGGACATATCAACACCGTCTTGTATGCCAAAGATATTATCTATCTATCTATCTATCTATCTGCAGCACCCCAGAGACCTGGTCGTTGCAGTATGGCACTCTGCCGCTAAGGGGAGTAGCGGTACATCTGATGGCACTAAGGAGTTCTCCTGACCAGGTATCACCAGAACACATTACACTTCACACTCCGGCCACTAGGGGGAGAAAAAGGCTTTATTTATTGGGCCACTCCTCACACTGGTAAAACTAGGGTCTGGGGAGGAAGTTAGTCAGAAGCTGACTGGGTTGGAACCAGGCAACATCCCGTGGCAGGGGGTGTTGCAGGGAGAAGGCACAGGGGGGCCCCTGTCGGGCGTGGGAACCTGGCAGGTGCCTAGCGAACAGAACAGAACGTAACGGAACCGCGCCTGCACACCCTGCGGCGGTATCCTAAGAAAGAGACACGAAGGGAAGGATATTGTGGAACCGTGTAAACGAGATCAAGCACAAAAGAGAGCTAGTAAGAGTCGTGCCGAGAGAGAGAGAGGCAACATCTTACTGAGGCGCGTAGTCGGTGGCCGGAACACCGTAGGAGTAACTGACTTAAGGCCTTACTTCAAACTCCGCTGGACAGCTAGTCATAGGTTGGCTGTCTACCTTACTACACCTACGAAGACATAGGGGGCAACATTGGGAGAGGGGCGTCTCTAGGGTCCCGGAAGACCTCCAAGCCTTCCCGTCATACGGGTGGCGTCCTAGCCATAACATATCTGGGGGACGTTAGAAACTAGTAACATCTGCAACTAAAGAACGAGAGAGAGAGCTGTAGAGAACGAACGAACGAGAACAGCAGTTGTGAGGACTATTCCGAATGCTCAGCAGGATAGGACTACAACACACAGGCGCTAATGGTAGGCAACGATTTCCATCTGTGAAGGAAACTCTGGATGTGCCCATCGGACCGGCCGGTCTCTGAGAGCCCTGTTAAACGTACTCTGGATAGAGGATCCTGAAGCCTTCAGTAAAGAAGTATAGAGACTGCAACCTTGTGTCCTCATTTTTGACTGCACCTCACACCATCGCCACCTACACCACTGGGAAGCTCTGGGGACATACTTCACCTGTGGGAAGTTATACCATCCGGCTGCCATTCCATCACCCCAGCGGACCCCATAGCAGCGTCGGTCACCCTGACTGAACACCACAGGTGGCGTCACGAACCCCTGACAGACTGTATTACTACTTTCATTGGACGCCCCTTAGCAGGGTCGCGGACCGGGTCTAGCCACCGTGACAGCCTCGGAACCGAACCAGAGGGGCCCGGTACCGAAACGCGTGGCCCTGTGTCTGGGGGGGATCCATATCTATCTATCAATCATTGCCAAATCACATCAATGCAACTTTTCCATAGTTTTTACAACCCCATACCTCAAAGTCCTCATATTGGACATCACAGGCTTCTTTTAATGCTTCATGTTATTAGCAGTCTGCAATGATCATGGACTATCGGGTTTCTGTAAAACTCACTAGCTCTCCAAGAACATTCATATTTTAGACATAATATCTCATATTCTCCATACTCTTTGAAGTTTCATGCTGCAAATCCTTTAATCTTACGCTGAGCTACAGATGCATGAAATACGCCTGTGCTGCTTTTTATATTTTATTAGATTGCTATGCTCCAGAACCGGAGCTATACTTTTATATTATGTCTGGCATTAAAGGCCGCCTTAATCAATTTTGCATTATTCTAGGCAAAAATAAGAACTTGTATGAATTAAAAATATATATGTCTTTTATGTAAGAAAAAACTTAGACACATAGAAAACACATAGTACTGCGCAGCATCTTCTAAGCCAGTGTTTAATTGTTCACAAGCCCCCTCTACCTCACAGTACCCCCAAGGCAATGGTTATACACTGTGCCGCACATTAAAAACAAAGTATGACAGTGTGAACACTTCATAGAGATACGACATGTGCCTCCTTGTGGCACACATATGACAAACCCTCACTACCCCAAAGTAAATCAAAAGCGACAATCACATACTGTGCTGCACATTACAGAGACAGCATGACAGCGCTAATACACAACAGACTTTTCATGTGACCCCCGCAGCACAAATCACCATTGAGTCCTATACAATGATAGGGGTTAATAAGGATGTCTGGGATTTAATAAAGATGCCTAAAAGCAGGAAATGTTAACCAATAAAAAAAATACCCGTTACTCATCCCTTAAATCCTCCATATGCCATGTACATCATTTACATGAACACTGCAGTGAACAACCGGCATCAGCAGTGATGCTAACAATTACAGCTCAAAAATGACCGCTGAGACCAGTGATTGGCAGCAGAGGTCACATTAATGGTCTACAGGTCTTAGCCGGTGAGTTATGGTTATATAACATTTGCTGTTCTTGGGGCGCAGTCAGACGGCTGTATAAATCAGGATGACAGACTGGCCGGCAGCTCTCCCAACCCAACCATGAGAACTGCATAGAAATACTTAAAGCTGCCATGCTTGGGTCGGCAGAGTCGCCAACAAGTCCGATTTATTTGTCCATCTAACTGCCCCTTAGGCTTCTGTAACACTTTGTTGCATGTAGTGCACATTGTTTTTTTATTGCATTTTCAGCATTCGTTTTTAATGTGATTCATAGATAAAAACGGAGCAACTTTGCATGTTAATGACCAGGCCTAAATTTTGAAATATGACAGCTGTCACTTTATAAGGTAATAACTCTAGAACACTTCAACGGATCCCAGTAATTCTGAGACTGTTCTTTCGTGACATATTTTACTTCATGACAGCGGTAAAATTTCTTCAATATGACTTGCATTTATTTGTGAAAAAAATCGTAATTTGGAAAAAAATTAATAAATAAAATTTCACAATTTTCGAACTTTTAATTTTTATGCTGTGATTAGCTGAGGTGATGTGAGCTTGGACGTATGTTCTAGCACATGTAGTACTGAGAGAATTATTAGGCCATTCCAGGGCCAGGTTTTATGAACAGTCATAATAGATGGGTGGGAATGACTGCTCAGTGCTCACATATCTTTACCCCAGGGGTGTGGTTTGGCAGATAAAATGGAGGCCGAGTGTCTCATTCAGTGCCTGGAGCTGGAGATGTACAGGTCCTTCTCAAAAAATTAGCATATAGTGTTAAATTTCATTATTTAGCATAATGTAATGATTACAATTAAACTTTCATATATTATAGATTCATTATCCACCAACTGAAATTTGTCAGGTCTTTTATTGTTTTAATACTGATGATTTTGGCATACAACTCCTGATAACCCAAAAAACCTGTCTCAATAAATTAGCATATCAAGAAAAGGTTCTCTAAACGACCTATTACCCTAATCTTCTGAATCAACTAATTAACTCTAAACACATGCAAAAGATACCTGAGGCTTTTATAAACTCCCTGCCTGGTTCATTACTCAAAACCCCCATCATGGGTAAGACTAGCGACCTGACAGATGTCAAGAAGGCCATCATTGACACCCTCAAGCAAGAGGGTAAGACCCAGAAAGAAATTTCTCAACAAATAGGCTGTTCCCAGAGTGCTGTATCAAGGCACCTCAATGGTAAGTCTGTTGGAAGGAAACAATGTGGCAGAAAACGCTGTACAACGAGAAGAGGAGACCGGACCCTGAGGAAGATTGTGGAGAAGGACCGATTCCAGACCTTGGGGAACCTGAGGAAGCAGTGGACTGAGTCTGGTGTGGAAACATCCAGAGCCACCGTGCACAGGCGTGTGCAGGAAATGGGCTACAGGTGCCGCATTCCCCAGGTAAAGCCACTTTTGAACCATAAACAGCGGCAGAGGCGCCTGACCTGGGCTACAGAGAAGCAGCACTGGACTGTTGCTAAGTGGTCCCAAGTACTTTTTTCTGATGAAAGCAAATTTTGCATGTCATTCGGAAATCAAGGTGCCAGAGTCTGGAGGAAGACTGGGGAGAAGGAAATGCCAAAATGCCTGAAGTCCAGTGTCAAGTACCCACAGTCAGTGATGGTGTGGGGTGCCATGTCAGCTGCTGGTGTTGGTCCACTGTGTTTCATCAAGGGCAGGGTCAATGCAGCTAGCTATCAGGAGATTTTGGAGCACTTCATGCTTCCATCGGCTGAAATGCTTTATGGAGATGAAGATTTCATTTTTCAGCACGACCTGGCACCTGCTCACAGTGCCAAAACCACTGGTAAATGGTTTACTGACCATGGTATTACTGTGCTCAATTGGCCTGCCAACTCTCCTGACCTGAACCCCATAGAGAATCTGTGGGATATTGTGAAGAGAAAGTTGAGAGACGCAAGACCCAACACTCTGGATGAGCTTAAGGCCGCTATTGAAGCATCCTGGGCCTCCATAACATCTCAGCAGTGTCACAGGCTGATTGCCTCCATGCCACGCCGCATTGAAGCAGTCATTTCTGCCAAAGGATTCCCGACCAAGTATTGAGTGCATAACTGAACATTATTATTTGATGGTTTTTTTGTTTGTTATTAAAAAACACTTTTATTTGATTGGATGGGTGAAATATGCTAATTTATTGAGACAGGTTTTTTGGGTTATCAGGAGTTGTATGCCAAAATCATCAGTATTAAAACAATAAAAGACCTGACAAATTTCAGTTGGTGGATAATGAATCTATAATATATGAAAGTTTAATTGTAATCATTACATTATGGTAAATAATGAAATTTAACACTATATGCTAATTTTTTGAGAAGGACCTGTATGTATCTTCTGTGTGTTGGTCTGTGCTAAGGCCTAAAGAACTGGACACTATCCTGAGTGGGCGGACCCACTGTATGTTGTATGGACTTTTTACTTTGTGTTTTCACTTTGTGCCAGAAAAAGATGTTCTTTTGTTTGCTATCCTGAGTGGTTTATGAAGTTTAACCCCTTAACCCCCAAGGGTGGTTTGCACGTTAATGACCGAGCCAATTTTTACTATTCTGACCACTGTCCCTTTATGAGGTTATAACTCTGGAACGCTTCAATGGATCCTGATGATTCTGACCCCGTTTTCTCGTGATATATTGTACTTCATGATAGTGGTAACATTTCTTTGATATTACCTGCATTTATTTGTGAAAAAAATGGAAATTTGGTGAAAGTTTTGGAAAGCAGACCTCCTAAGGAACTTATCTAGATGTGTGATGAGCACTTTGACCCACCAAGTGCTTCACAGAAGTTTATAATGTAGAGCCGTAAAAATAAAAAAAATCATGTTTTTTTTCACAAAAATGATCTTTTTGCCCCAATTTTTTATTTTCCCAAGGGAAAGAGAACAAAGTTGTTGTGCAATTTGTCCTGAGTATGCTGATACCTAATATCTAGGGGGTAAACCACTGTTTGGGCACATGGCAGAGCTCGGAAGGGAAGGAGCGCCGTTTGACTTTTCAATGCAAAATTTACTGGAGATAGGACACCATGCCGCGTTTGGAGAGCCCCTGATATGCCTAAACATTGAAATCCCCAACAAGTGACACCATTTTGGAAAGTAGACCCTCTAAGGAATTATCTAGATGTGTGGTGAGCACTTTGACCCACCAAGTGCTTCACAGAAGTTTATAAAGTAGAGCCGTAAAAATAAAAAATCATATTTTTTCACAAAAATTATCTTTTTCCCCCCAATGTTTTATTTTCCCAAGTGTAACAGAAGAAATTGGACCACAAAAGTTGTTGTGCAATTTGTCCTGAGTATGCTGATACCCCAAATGTGGGGGTAAACCACTGTTTGGGCTCACGGGAGAGCTCGGAAGGGAAGGAGCACTGTTTTACTTTTTCAACGCAGAATTGGCTGGAATTGAGATCGGACGCCATGTCGTGTTTGGAGAGCCCCTGATGTGCCTAAACAGTGGAAACCCCTCAATTCTAACTCCAAGCCTGACCCGAACACACCCCTAACCCTTATCCCAACCCTAACCACACCCCTAACTCCAACACACCCCTAAAACCAACCATAACCCTAACCATACCCCTAACCCTAATCCCAACCCTAATCCCAACCATAAATGTAATACAAACCCTAACTTTAGCCCCAATCCTAACCCCAACTTTAGCCCCAACCCTAACCCTAGCCCCAACCCTAACTGTAGCCCTAACACTAACTTTAGACCCAATCCTAACCCTAACTTTAGCCCCAACTCTAACCCTAACTTTAGCCCCAACCCTAACCCTAACTTTAGCCTCAACCCTAACTGTAGCCCCAACCCTAACTGTAGCCCTAACTTTAGCCCCAGCCCTAACCCTAACTTTAGCCCCAACCCTAACCCTAACTTTAGCCTCAACCCTAACTGTAGCCCCAACCCTAACTGTAGCCCTAACTTTAGCCCCAGCCCCAACCCTAACTGTGGCCCCAACCCTAATTGTAGCCCTAACCCTAACTTTAGCCCCAACCCTAACCCTAACTTTAGCCCCAACCCTAACCCTAACCCTAATGGGAAAATGGAAATAAATAATTTTTTTTAATTTTATTATTTTTCCCTAAGGGGGTGATGAAGGGGGATTTGATTTACTAATTATAGTGGGTTTTTTAGTAGATTTTTATGATTGGCAGCTGTCACACACTAAAAAACACTTTTTATTGCAAAAAATAGTTTTTGCGTCTCCACATTTTGAGAGCTATAATTTTTCCATATTTTGGTCCACAGAGTCATGTGAGATCTTGTTTTTTGTGGGACAAGTTGACGTTTTTAATGGTACCATTTCTGGGCACGTGACTTTTTTATCGCTTTTTATTCCAATTTTTGTGAGGCACAATGTTAGGAGGCGAGTTTACTCTGCTGCACAGGGGGAATCTCGATCCGTGTCTGCTGTGGTCTCCCATTCTGTATCGGCCGCAGTGGAGCCTGCTCAGCGGAGACGTCGCTCCCAGCGTCTTGCTGAGACTGATTATGTGCAAATGGTTACTGCTGCCTCTCCTGGCTCTGCTGTTGTACCCTGCACTGATCTGCGGCGAGCAGGCTTTTCTGCGACTAAGTCCTACTTTGCACACACTGAGCATGCCCAGGGCAAGATCTCCCAGTGGAGATCTAGGGTAACATGCTCAGGTCCTGCAGCAACTTCCATTGGTCCTTCTCACGGAAGGTCCTGCAGGTGCTAGGACTAAGTTCTGCTTTGCACACTGAGCATGCCCAGGGCAAGATCTCTCAGTGGAGATCTAGGGTCACATGCTCAGGTACTGCAGCAATTCCATTGGTCCTTCTTTTGAAGGTCCTGTTCGTGCTGCAGCTATTTAAGGCTCGCATGACCGCACGGCCATGCGCTAGTGTCCTCTTATGTTATGTGCTTTGCGCCAGTGTGGTCATGTGTTTGAATGTGTTCAGGGACCCGGCTGAAATAAGCCCCTAGAATGCTGGCACCTCCGACGAGGAGATTGTGTTTAAGTGTGTTCAGGGACCCGGCTGAAATAAGCCCCTAGAATGCTGACACCTCCAGCGAGGAGTTTAGTGTGCATGCATGACCACTGACTGCTCACATTTGGGTAGTTGGCCTGTGCCTCTGTGAAAGTCTAACAGGGCACAGAGCTTTGCCTTCTCGGCTGCTCTGTGAAGCCAACAGAGCTGGTTTATACCGCCATATAGTGCCGCCATTTATTTAGCAGCAGGTTCTTTCCTGCTCGGTGGAATGCACCAATCCCACTAAATAAATATATTCGGTGCATTCCGCCAACCCTAACACAGAATGACGAAAAATAAGCAGTTCATGAATTTCTTTTTGGGGGGCGTTTATACCGTTCCGCGTTTGGTAAAATTGATAAAGCAGTTTTATTCTTCAGGTCAGTAAGATTACAGCGATACCTCATTTATATATTTTTTTTATGTTTCGGCGCTTTTATACAATAAAAACTATTTTATATAAAAAATAATTATTTTTGCATTGCTTTATTCTGAGGACTATAACTTTTTTATTTTTTCGCTGATCATACTGCATGGTGGCTCATTTTTTGTGGGACAAGATGACGTTTTCAGCGGTACCATGTTTATTTATATCCGTCTTTTTGATCGCGTGTTATTCCACTTTTTGTTCAGTGGTATGATAATAAAGCGTTGGTTTTTTGCCTTGTTTTTTTTTTTTTACGGTGTGCACTAAAGGGGTTAACTAGTGGGACAATTTTATAGGTCGGGTTGTTACGGATGCGGTAATACTAAATATGTGCACTTTTATTTGTTTTATTTAGATAACTAAATGTATTTATTGGAAGAATATATTTTTTTTTCTTTATTTAGGATTTTTTTTTTTTACACATGTAAATATTTTTTTTAACTTTTTTACTTTGTCCCAGGGTGGGACATCATGCTATAGTGTCAGATCGCTGATCTGACACTTTGCAAAACACTGTCAGATCAGCGATCTGACAGGCAGTGAAGGAGGCTTGCTGGTACCTGCTCTCAGCAGGCGCTTGCAAGCCACTTCCCTGCAGGACCCGTAAGGAGCCCCGCGGCCATTTTGGATCCGGGGCCTACAGGCTACAGGGAGGAGGACATAGGAGACCCTCTGAACAATGTGATCAGATTGCATTGTTCCAAGGGTCTCAGGAATGAATGGATCCATTTTTTTTGCTGAATCCGTTTTTTTTAAATGAACCCTGGGGGGAGAGAGAGAGACTCCAGATTTGAAAATGCAGGAACTGGGCATGCTCAGTGGGAAAAAACGGAATCGGTAGCTGGATCCAGTCAATACACCACACGTTTCATCCGTTTACCGCTGGAACTGTTACTGGGCGTTTTTTCGCTGGACAGAAAAAACACTGATATGGACGATTTCTCCATCCGCCGTAAAAGAAATTTTCGACGGATCTGACAAAAAATGGATGAAACGTGTGGCCATCAGGCACAATCCAGTGCTAATACAACTCTATGAGAAAAAAACGGATACGGCGGGAAAAAAAAGGATCATTTTTTTTCTCAAAACTCGCTGGATTGTGCCTGACGGCAAAAACCTGATGTGTGAAAGTAGCTTAACTCAACCGCAGCCAAGTGAGTACAAATCGCTACATGCCCCTAAATCAGAATGTTATGTCACACAAAATAGTTAATAAATAACATTTCCTACATGTCTACTTTACATCAGCACAATTTTTGTAACTTAATTTTTTTAATTAGGAAGTTATAAGGGTTAAAAGTTGACCAGTGATTTCTCATTTTTCCAACAAAATTTAAAAAAAAAATATTTGAACTCAGTTTGAGGGGTCTATATGACAAAAAATACCCAAAAGTGACACTATTCTAAAAACTGAATCCTTCAAGGTGCTCAAAACCACATTCAAGAAGTTCATTAACCCTTCAGGTGCTTCACAGGAACTGAAGCAAAGTACAAGGAAAAAATGGACATTTAACTTTTTTCACAAATTTTAATTAGGACCCAATTTTTTTGACTTTCACAAGGGTAACAGGAGAAAGTGAACCCTAATATTTGTTGTGCAATTTTTCCTGAGTACGTCGAGAGCGAGAACCAACAGCATGGTTCCCCACAACCCTTCCCATGCAGCTCAGATGTCAGTGACAGTTGTCGGCATAGAACTTTCACTGCATGTTTACACACAGTGACAATTTAATTGCATGACTGACTTAGACCGTCATGGTTATGTCCGTCATTGGACATTAAGGGGTTAACGGCAACTTTATTTAATATACAAATATATGAACAGAGATCTTTCTAATTATATTTTTTATAACTAGGCTTGCAATGAAGACAAGGGGGCATCCTTTACATTTAGATAGAGGAAGGTTTAATCATCATCACAGACAGTGATTCTAGCACAGTGAGAAAAGTCTCACGGTGCAGAGGCGAGTTCACCGTAATTCACTGGGAGAATTTAACTGTTGTGAATTTGAACTGCGGTGAACTAGCCTCTGCACTGTGAGACTTTTTCTCACTGTGCTAGCGGGGATCTCACCGAGGTCACTGCAGTTCAGCCCGGCTGGAAATGCAGCCTCAGTGACCAGCAGTAACCTCGATGACATCACCGCCGGTCACTGACACTGCGTTCCAATCAGATCATTTACCAAGGGTTCTCAGCAGTTGTCCTGTCCCTGCAACTGAAAAACACCCCCATAGCATGATGCTGCCATCACCATGTTTCACTGTTGGGATTGTATTGGGCAGGTGATGAGCAGTGCCTGGTTTTCTCCACACATACCGCTTTTAAATTATCGCCAAAAAAGTCTATCTTCATCTCATCAGACCAGAGAATCTTATTTCTCATAGTCTGGGAGTAGTGAAGGGCAAACTCCCCAATGATCGGGTTCGCCCTAGTTTTCCTGTAAAGTTCGATTTTGAGGCCGAACCCCAAACTTGGACTTTATAGATATGGGATGCGGCAGGGGGGCTGTAAAAGAAATAAAATTAATAAGCATTATAATTATACTCATCTGTCCAGCAACGCGTCATCCCGTCCCGCTGTCTCCCGGCCCCATCTGCTTCCGGGCCGCTCATTACTTTCCGGCAGTATTCACTGCACTCAGCAGTCTTCAGCTTTTTCTGGCAGTGTTCGTGCGGTGACGTCAGATGCGGCCGGGAGACAGCAGGACAGGAGGATGCGTCACTGGACAGGTAAGCACAATATTTATACTGTTCATTAATTTTATTTTATTTTTTTTACAGGCCCTGGACCCGAACTGTAACACTGGCTTCCCATGGAAACCCATGTTCGGGACCTTGTGACCGAACACTGTGTTCGGTACGCGTCCCAAACTTTACAGTTTGGATTCACCCATCCCTATCTGGGAGTCCTCCATATGTTTTTTTGCAAACTCTATGCGGGCTTTCATATATCTTGCACTGAGGAGAGGCTTCGGGTCACTATGCCATAAAGGCCTGACTGGTGGAGGGCTGCAGTGATAGTTGACTTTGTGGAACTTTCTCCCATCCCCCTACTGCATCTTTGTTTTTAAATGATTATGAACTTTTTTTGCATTATTTGAGGTTTGAAAGCACTGGGTTTTTTCTTTTTTTTTGTCAGAAGTTTGTAGACTAAAAGAACAATTTACATTTTACTCAAAAATATACCTATGAGGCCGGAGTCACACTACAGCGAGATATGGCCGAGTCTCGCAGGTTAAAAACAAGCTCTGGTACCGGCACTCCGGAGCGGAGCGTGCAGCTCCATGTATTGCTATGTGGCCGCACGCTCCGCTCTGGAATACCGGTGCCAGAGCTTGGTTTTAACCTGCGAGACTCGGCCGTATCTTGCTGTGTGTGATCCCGGCCTAAAGAGAAAAATCAGGCAAACTGAACATTTTGCAGTGGTCTCTTAATTTTTGCCAGAGCTGTATTAGGCTAGTTTCACACTAGCGTTTTGCTGAGCTGCGGGCTTCCTCCGTGACGCCCCAACCACACCTCTGCCGCTCAGCTCCGCCTACGTCCGCATGCGGCATGCGTACCTATCTTTAACATTAGGTACGCAGGTTGTGCGGATGCCTCTGCATGCGTCATTTTGACGATGCGGCGACCCACGTCGAACACAGCTGGTTGGAATTTCTTTTTTTCTCTGCATCGTTAAAATGACGCATGCGGAGGCATCCGCATACATCCGCACGACCTGCATACCTAATGTTAAAAATAGGTACGCAAGCAGCATGCGGATGTAGGTGGAGTTGAGAGCCGGAGGTGCGGCCGTGGGCGGGGCTTCACGGAGGAGGTCCACAGCTCAGCAAAATGCTAGTGTAAAACTGGCCTAAGGGTGTCAACCTCCACAGTAAGGTAGGCATAAAGCACCTAGGTTCACATCAGGAATAGCTGGTTATTTTTGTGAGGAATTTACCCCTTGATGGAAGTTACGGTACTTTTATTTGCACATTGACTCTTTTCTTGCATTGTCACCTTGTCTTGATTTAAGCTATGTGCACACGTTGCGGATTGGCCAGTGCGGATTCGCAGCCATTTTCCATGAGTTTACAGTACAATGTAAGGCCGGCGTCTCACTAGCGAGTTTTACGGACGTAAGAGAGGTGCTGAAAATACGGATTACATACGGTACAATGCTTCTCTATGCCCCAGCTCCTATCAGCTGTATTTTACTGATCCGTATTATACGGTGTTCTACGGCCGTAGAAAAACGCAGCATGCTGCGTTTGTCACCGTATTGCGCAAAAAATACGCCAATGAAAGTCTATGGGGGCCAGAAAAATACGGATTACACACGGACCAACAGTGTGACTTGCGAGAAATACGCAGCGGTGTTCTTGCGAAAAGCTGGCAATTCAGTGCGGTGTACAGTAAAATCACACTGACAGGTTAGAATAGAATAGCTAAAATAAATGTCTACACATAGTGTATATATATATATATATATATATATATATATATATGAGACACATATATGGATATATAATAATATTTCATACAACGCTAAATAGCTTAAAAGCCGGTAATTCAATTGCCGGCTTTTGCTATCTCCTTTCCAAACCCGACATGATATGAGACATGGTTTACATACAGTAAACATCTCATATCCCTTTTTTTTTTGCATATTCCACACTACTAATGTTAGTAGTGTGTATGTGCAAAATTTGGGTGCTCTAGCTATTAAATTAAAGGGTTAAATCGCGGAAAAAATTGGTGTGGGCTCCCGCGCAATTTTCTCCGCCAGAATGGTAAAGCCAGTGACTGAGGGCAGATATTAATAGCCTGGAGAGGGTCCATGGTTACTGGCCCCCCTGGTTAAAAACATCTCAAACAAAGTCAATGGCTTTCCCACTCTGGCGGAGAAAGTTGCGCGGGAGCCCACGCCAATTTTTTCCGTGATTTAACCCTTTATTTTAACACCTAGAGCACCCAAATTTTACACACAGACTTCTTACATTAGTAATGAGGAATATGTAAAAAAATGAGGGATATGAAATGGCTTACAGCAGGTAAACCATGTCTCATATCCTGTCGGGAAGGAGATAGCAATAGCCGGCAATTGAATTACCGGCTTTTCTGCTATCTAGCGCTGTATTAAATTATTGTTATATATATATATACTAGCTGAAGAGCCCGGCGTTGCCTGGGCATAGTAAATATCTGTGGTTAGTTATAGCACCTCACTTGTCTTATTTTCCCATCACGCCTCTCATTTTCCCAATCACATCTTTCATTTTCCCCCTCACACCTCTCATTTTCTCCCTCACTCCTCTCATTCCCCCTAACACTTGTCATTTCAACCTGACATCTGTCATTTTCTGATCACTCCACTATTTTTCCTCACTCCTCTCATTTTGCACTCACACCTTTTCATTTTCACCTCACACCTCTCATTTTTACCTCATCACCTCAGTATATACATGTTTGTCATCTCCCTTATATATAGTATACATCTGAATGTCATCTCCTGTATATAGTATATACCTGTATGTCATCTCCCCTGTATATAGTATATACCTGCTGTGTCTCATCTCCCCTATATATAGTATATACCTGAATGTCATCTCCTTCTATATATAGTATATACCTGTATGTCATCTCCTCCTGTATATAGTATATACCTGTGTGTCATCTCCCCTGTATA
This sequence comes from Ranitomeya imitator, assembly GCF_032444005.1. NCBI lineage: Eukaryota > Metazoa > Chordata > Amphibia > Anura > Dendrobatidae > Ranitomeya > Ranitomeya imitator. The sequence continues at coordinate 214,266,825 of NC_091284.1, forward strand.
TAGTATATATCTGTGTCATCTCCTCCTGTATATAGTATATACCTGTAGGTCATCTGCTCCTGTATATAGTATATACCTGTGTGTCATCTCCTCCTGTATATAGTATATACCTGTATGTCATCTCCTCCTGTATATATATGTACCTGTATGTCATCTCCTCCTCTATATATTATATACCTGTGTGTCATCTCTCCTGTATATAGTATATATCTGTGTGTCATCTCCCCTGTATATAGTATATACCTGTGTGTCATCTCCTCCTGTATTAGACCTCGTTCACACGTTATTTGCTCAGTATTTTTACCTCAGTATTTGTAAGCTAAATTGGCAGCCTGATAAATCCCCAGCCAACAGGAAGCCCTCCCCCTGGCAGTATATATTAGCTCACACATACACATAATAGACAGGTCATGTGACTGACAGCTGCCGTATTTCCTATATGGTACATTTGTTGTAGTTTGTCTGCTTATTAATCAGATTTTTATTTTTGAAGGATAATACCAGACTTGCGTATGTTTTAGGGCGAGTTTCGTTTGCCAAGTTGTGTGTGTTGAGTTGCGTGTGGCGACATGCATGTAGCGACTTTTGTGAGATGAGTTTTGTGTGGCAACATGCGTGTAGCAACTTTTTGTGTCGAGTTGCATGTGACAGGTTAGTGTAGCAAGTTGTGTGCAGCAAGTTTTGCGCATGGCGAGTTTTGCGCGTGGCGAGTTTTATGTGTGGTGCCTTTTGAGTATGTGAAAGTTTTGCATGTGTTGCAACTTTTGTGCATGTGGCAATTTTTCCGTGTGTGCAAGTTTTGCGTGTGGCGAGTTTTCCATGAGGTGAGTTTTGCACTTGTGGCGAGTTTCGCAAGAGCCTAGTTTTTGCATGTGGCGAGTTCTGCGCGTGGCGAGTTTTGAGTGGCGACTTTTGTGTTTCGACTTTTATGTGGCGAGGTTGGTGTATTTGTGGTGAAATGTGTGCTGAGGGTAATATGTGTTCAAGCATGTGGTAGTCTGTGGCGCATTTTGTGTGTGTGTTTATATCCCCGTGTGTGTGGTGAGTATCCCATGTCGGGGCCCCACCTTAGCAACTGTACGGTATATACTCTTTGGCGCCATCGCTCTCATTCTTTAAGTCCCCCTTGTTCATATCTGGCCGCTGTCAATTTGCCTCCTACACTTTTCCTTTCAATTTTTCGCATTGTGTAGATAGGAGCAAAATTGTTTGGTGAATTGGAAAGCGCGGGGTTAAAATTTCACCTCACAACATAGCCTATGACGCTCTCGGGGTCCAGACGTGTGACTGTGCAAAATTTTGTGGCTGTAGCTGCGACGCCTCCAACACTTTTCCTTTCACTTTTTTCCCCATTATGTAGATAGGGGCAAAATTGTTTGGTGAATTGGAAAGCACAGGGTTAAAATTTCACCTCACAACATAGCCTATGACGCTCTCAGGGTCCAGACGTGTGACTGTGCAAAATTTTGTAGCTGTAGCTGCGACGCCTCCAACACTTTTCCTTTCACTTTTTCCCCATTATGTAGATAGGGGCAAAATTGTTTGGTGAATTGGAAAGCATGGGGTTAAAATTTCACCTCACAACATAGCCTATGACGCTCTCGGGGTCCAGACGTGTGACTGTGCAAAATTTTGTAGCTGTAGCTGCGACGCCTACAACACTTTTCCTTTCACTTTTTTCCCCATTATGTAGATAGGGGCAAAATTGTTTGGGGAATTGGAACGCGCGGGGTTAAAATTTCGCCTCACAACATAGCCTATGACTAGTGTTGAGCATTCCGATACCGCAAGTATCGGGTATCGGCCGATATTTGCGGTATCGGAATTCCGATACTGAATTCCGATACTTCCCGCGTATCGGATACCGGAATCGGAAGTTCCCAGAATTCAAATTGAACGCAGCAGCCAATGAGGAATGAATGAAAGTGTGGGCACATCCTGTTTAGCATGGTGGGCATGTAAGTACTGGCAAGGCTGGGATTGGCTGCTGAAATGATGTCACTCTGCACTATAAAAAAGCGCTGCCGCCATTTTGCGCTCACTCTGCTGTGATTTCAGTTAGGGACAGGACGCTGTGTTCTAACTGAGGGCCAGTCGAGCTAGCTAATTGCTTTATTTTCCTTTCCAAAGGCTAATTTAGCAAAACGCTGTGTGTTCTTCACTGTTCACCTTGCTCTTGCCTTGCAGCGCTGTTTTAACAGCGTTCTGCAAGGTCTCTGTGTGTGTGTGTGTGTGCAGCTCACTCTGTAGTCTGTGTGCAGCCATATACCCGGTTGTATTCAGCTCAGGGGGGGTTCACACTGCCTCACACAGTTGTTCTTTTTTGCTCTTAGTGCAGCCTGCTGCACATTTTTTCTCAAATTTCCTATTAGTGTTTTTCCACCAGTCTCCAGCTCTATTGTGGAAAAACACTACATAGGATAACCTAGAGGGGGGTTTTTGGGCCTTGCAGCGCCGTTTACGGCTGTCTGCACGGTCTCCGTGTGAGCCCAGCTCGCCCTGTAGTCTGTGTGCAGCCATAGCCGGTTGGATTCAGCTCAGGGTTCGTTACTGGCTCATACCTTGAGAAAAATTTTCCTTTTTTTCAAATAGTGCAGCCTGTTTAAAATTTGAAAAAAAAAATTCCTATTAGTGTCTTTCCACTCGTATCCAGCTAAATAGTGGAAAAACACTATATAGGATAACCTAGAGGAGGGTTTTTTGGCCTTGCAGCGCCGTTTACGGCTGTCTGCACGGTCTCCGTGTGAGCCCAGCTCGCCCTGTAGTCTGTGTGCAGCCATAGCCGGTTGGATTCAGCTCAGGGTTCGTTACTGGCTCATACCTTGAGAAAAATTTCCCTTTTTTTCAAATAGTGCAGCCTGTTTAAAATCTGAAAAAAAAAATTCCTATTAGTGTCTTTCCACTCGTATCCAGCTAAATAGTGGAAAAACACTATATAGGATAACCGAGAGGAGGGTTTTTTGGCCTTGCAGCGCCGTTTACGGCTGTCTGCACGGTCTCCGTGTGAGCCCAGCTCGCCCTGTAGTCTGTGTGCAGCCATAGCCGGTTGGATTCAGCTCAGGGTTCGTTACTGGCTCATACCTTGAGAAAAATTTTCCTTTTTTTCAAATAGTGCAGCCTGTTTAAAATTTGAAAAAAAAAATTCCTATTAGTGTCTTTCCACTCGTATCCAGCTAAATAGTGGAAAAACACTATATAGGATAACCTAGAGGAGGGTTTTTTGGCCTTGCAGCGCCGTTTACGGCTGTCTGCACGGTCTCTGTGTGAGCGCAGCTCGCCCTGTAGTCTGTGTGCAGCCATAGCCGGTTGGATTCAGCTCAGGGTGCGTTACTGCCTCATACCTTGAAAAACAATTTCCTTTTTTTCAAATAGTGCAGCCAGTTTAAAATTTGAAAAAAAAAATTCCTATTAGTGTCTTTCCACTCGTATCCAGCTAAATAGTGGAAAAACACTATATAGGATAACCGAGAGGAGGGTTTCTTGGCCTTGCAGCGCCGTTTACGGCTGTCTGCACGGTCTCCGTGTGATTTAAACTAGCTCTGTAGCCCGATCTGCACCAAAAAAAAGGTTAAGTTCACCAAACACAACTTACACTTGTGTAGGCCACATTTGCAAAATAATAAAGTTTAGTCCACAATTTACAACATTAGTGTTTCTTACACCTGTTAGGAGGAGCATTACAGGAATAAGCACACTAAGGCCTTAGTACTTTTCTGCTTATCTTTATCTGTCAACCAAGATGAAGAGGGCAGGGAGTAAGGCACGTGGGCGTGGGCGCGGAGCAGGGAGAGGAGCAGGGAGAGGACGTGGTGATTCTGTGCCTGCTGCGGGCGCCGGTGACTCGTCGTCACTCAGTTTCAGCAGGGAACAGTCCTTCATGCGCAGCTTTGTCGGAGAGCGCCGTGCACCGCTGCTGCGTGAAGACCAAATTGAAGCCGTTGTCGGGTGGATGGCAGCTAACGCCTCGGCATCGACTTCAGTTAGTGCCACATCCTCTCAGGCACAGAGCACTGGAGAGCAGCCATCTGTCTCTTCACCACCTGCCAAATTGGCCAGGCAGTCAGAGAGCCCAGGACAGGAGCCGTCTCTACTTCTGTTCTCTGAATCTCTTGGCTTGGAAACAGGGGGCCAGCCAAGCAGCATTGGAGAAATGGAAGAAGAGGCAGTGTGCAGTGATGCCCAACACCTTTTTCTCTCTGACTCTGAAGAGGCAGGTGGGCCAGTGCCTCCGGTGACCACAGCGCAGTACGCATCTGATGATGAAACTCAGGTGCCGCTTTCTCGTGCGTACTGTGCTGCTGAGACTACCCAGGAGGAGCAGTTGGTGGCAGAGGGTAGTGGAGATGATGAGGTCCTTGACCCATCGTGGCGTGAGGAACAGGAAGGTGGTGGGAGCAGCTCAGAGGAAGAGCTTCCTCTTACGGGCCAAAGAGGGAGAGGGAGGGGGAAGACTGCGGAGCCTGTAGCCTCCACTTTGGCACCCGTTAGGAGCCTGTCTCTTTCCAAAGCCAAAAAGGGCGCTCCCAAGACTTGCAGTGCCTGGTCCTTTTTTGACACAGTTGCAGATGACATTTGTTTTGTCAAATGCAAGCTGTGTCATCATAAAGTAAAAAGAGGGAAAAATGTCAGCAACCTCAATACCACAAATATGTGGAAACATGTGCGGACCAGGCACGCGGTGGAGTTACAGAAACACACTGAAGATGTAGGCCAACCAACAGCGGCAGCTACCACCTCTTCAGCTCGTGTTGCCTCTTCCTCCAGCTCACGCACAGCTGGTTTGGCTTCCTCCCAGAGACCTTGTGTAATTCCACCCACAGCACCACCTTCCCAATCATCCTCACACTCCCAGTCTACTCTACAGCCATCGGTAGTACAGGCATGGGAGAAAAGGCGGGCATTCTCGGCCAACCACCCCCGAGCACAGGCTCTGAATGCAGGCATTGCCAAACTGTTGTCCCTGGAAATGCTCTCGTTCAGGCTGGTGGAGACTGACAGCTTCCGTGACTTGATGGCATTGGCAGTCCCACAGTACAAGGTGCCCAGCCGCTTTTACTTCAGCAGGCAGGCTGTCCCTGCCCTGCACAGGCATGTTGAGGCAAACATAAAACATGCGCTACTGAACGCCGTCAGTAGCAAGGTCCACCTCACCACCGATGCGTGGACCAGTCAGCATGGACAGGGGCGATATGTTTCCCTCACTGCCCATTGGGTTAATGTTGTTGAGCCAGGTACAGATCGTGCGAGTGGCGCAGGACGTGTCCTGCCCACTCCAAGGATTGCAGGAATCCAGTCTGTACGCATCGACTCCTCCTCTTACACCAGTTCCTCTGATTCCTCTCTGCAGGATCCGTCACAGTCCACCCCCACATGGACCCGTGAACGTTTACCTATGACCGACATGAGCACAGCCGTGGCCAAACGTCAGCAGGCCGTCTTGAAACTAGTTTCATTGGGGCATCGAAGCCACACAGCGCAGGAGCTCTGGAATGCTATAAAGCAGGAGAGCGATGTGTGGTTACTGCCAGCGAATCTCCAGCCAGGCATGGTAGTGTGTGACAATGGCCGAAATCTGGTGGCAGCTTTGGCCCTTGGCAACCTCACTCACATCCCATGTCTGGCACATGTGCTCAATTTGGTTGTGCAGAGTTTTCTGAGGGACTATCCGGATCTTGATGCCCTGCTGCACAAGGTCCGCCTAGAGTGTGCTCACTTGCGGCGTTCCAGCTTGGCCAGATCCCGCATTGCTGCTCTGCAGCGCCGATTCCGCCTTCCGGAACACCGCATCATATGTGACCTACCTACCCGGTGGAATTCCACGTTACATATGTTGGAGCGGTTGTGTGAGCAGCAGCAAGCAGTTATGGAGTACCAGCTGCATCAGGCGCAAAGAAGTCGCAGTCAGCGCCGATCAGACTTCACAACCACAGAGTGGGCCACTATGAAGGACGTCTGCCAGGTTTTGCGTCCTTTTGATTATTCCACGCGGATGGCAAGTGCAGATGATGCACTAGTCAGCATGACTGTCCCCCTTATCTGCCTGCTTCAGCAAACTTTGCAAGGGTTAAGGGATGATGTGGTGGAAGAGGTGGAGGATGAGGAGTCACCTTTTCCATCAGCTTCTGGAGAGTCAGCGCCACGTGGTTCCTCACAAAGGGGTACGCAGGGGCCAATTTGTGAGGAGGATGAGGAGGAGTCAATGGAGGAGGAAGAGCTCCGTCCAGAGGAGGGAGCGACACAATTGTCCAGTGGTCAGTGTGTACAGCGAGGGTGGGGTGATGACGAGCGGGCAGAGATCATGTCTCAAGCAGGGGACAGCGTTTCTGGGCCGGTTGGCACTCTGCAGCACATGGTGGATTTCATGCTGCAGTGCCTGAGAAACGACCGCCGCATCGACCACATTCTCAACATGCCTGATTATTGGGTGTTCACCCTCCTCGATCCTCGCTACCGGGACAACGTCCAAAACCTCATCCCTGCGTTGACCCGGGAGCGTAAATTGCGGGAGTACCACGACACACTGGTGAATTCCATCATCTTCTCCTGTCCAACTGAGAGGAGTGCTGCTAGTGCTTTACAAAGCAGCTCAGTGCGTCGAGGCAGTGGGGGAGGCTCTGCCCAAAGAGGGAGCAGAAGCAGTGCCTCTGCCCAAGGCAAGCCCAGTATGGCACAACTCTGGCACACTTTTGTGTGCCCGCCCCAAATGTCTACACCATCACCGGCGGCTCCAGTCAGCAGGAGGCAACGGTTCCGTCAGATGGTGACAGACTACATGGCTTGCCCTCTTACTGTACTCCCAGACGGCTCTTCCCCGTTCAAGTTTTGGGTCTCTAAGCTGGATACATGGCCAGAGCTAAGCCAGTATGCATTGGAGGTGCTGGCTTGCCCTGCGGCTAGTGTCTTATCGGAACGTGTCTTTAGTGCCGCAGGTGGTGTACTAACAGACCGTCGCATGCGACTATCCTCCGATAACGTTGACCGGCTTACTTTCCTGAAAATGAACCAGGCCTGGATCTCGCAGGAATTTGCCACTCCTCTGCCTGATTAAGTAATTGGGTGTCATCCAGGTCTCCTGCTGTGTTCATCTTTCTACCACCTGAACTGCTATTCCTGGGCTCCAACACCGCCAGTTGCGGCTCAGAAGTGCAGGCTGCACAGTAAAAACATACGACCCAGTGTTATTGGGTTTCAGTAACGTCAGCTGATCCCCAGCTGTGTAGCCGGCAATGTGTCCTGCGACCGCCACGCTGGCACAACAACCTAAATGTAAGGGAACCTGTCCCCCCCCCCCCCCCCGTCGTTTGTTACTGAAAGAGCCATCTTGTGCAGCAGTAATGCTGCACAAGGAAAAGGTAGCTCTTTTTTTTTAGCTCTTTGCACACGCAGAACTTAACACTTATAAAATGTGTTCACTGATACCGTTATACCGTCCCGGAGCTGGGACTTTCCTTCGTAATGTGACGCAGCACAGCCGTCATTCCTACCCCCTTGGTGCCATGCGCTGCCTCCTCAGCGTTGTTTTAAGCTGTCACGGAGCCTGCGCTGTTCTGTTATCCCTTGGGCATGCCCTATTTGCGCTGCCTGTCTTCTGACATAATTTGGTGTCAGGCTGGCTGCGCCTGTGCGGCCGCGGTGCCCGAGATCCCGCCTCGCAGTGTCTTCTGATTGAGTCACACTGCGGGCCTGGGATCCATGGGCATGCGCAGTGCATATCTTCCCCTCGGGCTCTCGCTCATTTCCCTCCGCCTTCTTTAGACTGTGCGCCGTCAGCTGATCCCTAGCATGCCACGGCCGTGACACCGCACAGTCTGAAGAAGAGGGAAGGAGGGGAGTGAGAGTCGAGGTTATGCACTGTGCATGCCCATGGTTCCAAGGCCCGCAGTGGGATTACGTTAGATGAGACTGCGAGGTGGGATCTGGAGCAGCGTGGACGCACAGGCACTGACAGCCTGACACCAAATTATGTCAGAAGACAGGCAGCGCTAATTGGGCATGGCCAAGGGCTAACAGAACAGCGCAGGCTCCGTGGCAGCTTAAAACAACGCTGAGGAGGCAGCGCACGGCATCAAGGGGATAGGAATGACAGCTGTGCTGTGTCCCATTACGAAGGAAATTCGCACCTCCGGAACGGTTTAACGGTATAAAGGGACACATTTTTAGTGTTTACTTCGGTGTTTGCAAGGAGCATAATTAAAAGAGCAACCTTTTCCTTTTGCATCCTTAGTGCTGCACAACATGGCTCTTTCAGCTACAAACGTCTTGGGGGGGGGGGTTAAAGGTTTCCTTTCAACTTGCTCCAATCAGGCTTCGGCCTACACTCTGTTCCTCTGCTCCTCCTGCTGTCCCTGGGCTCTAACACCGCCAGTTGGTGCCTGGAAGTGCTGTGTGCACAGTCAACAGTCGCTCCTCTGTTATTGGGGTTCAGTAACGTCAGCTGATCCCCAGCTGTGTGTGCGGCAATACCTCCAATCTGCTCCTCCTGCTGTCCCTGGGCTCTAACACCGCCAGTTGGTGCCTGGAAGTGCTGTGTGCACAGTCAACAGTCGCTCCTCTGTTATTGGGGTTCAGTAACGTCAGCTGATCCCCAGCTGTGTATCCGGCAACGTGTCATGCGACCGCCACGCTGGCACAACTAAAATGTAAGGGGACCTGTCCCCCCCCCCCCCTAGGCGTTTGTTACTGAAAGAGCCACCATGTGCAGCACTAATACTGCACAAGGGAAAGGTCGCTCTTGAAATTATGCTCCTTGCAAACGCTGAACTACACACTCATGTAATGTGTCCCCTCACACCGTCCAACCGTCCTGGAGGTGGGACTTTCCTTTGTAATGTGACGCAGCACAGCCGTCATTGCTACCCCCTTGGCACCGTGCGCTGCCTCCTTAGCGTTGTTTGATTCCGTCATGGACCCTGCGCTGTTATGTTATCCCTTGGCCATGCACAGTTTGCGCTGCCCGTCCTCTGACATCATTTGTTGTCGTCCTGGCTGCGCCTGTGCGTCCACGCTGCCCGAAATCACACCTCGCAGTGTCGTCTAATGTGATCCCACAGTGGGCCTGGTATCCATGGCCATGCGCAGTGCATATACTAGCCTCTCACTCCCCTTCTTCACGCTTCTTCAGACTAGGCGGCGTCAGCTGATCCCTAATAGCATGCCACGGCCGTGACGCCGCACAGTCTGAAGAAGCAGGAAGGAGGTGAGTGAGAGGCGATGATATGCACTGCGCATGCCCATGGATCCCTGGCCCGCAGTGGGACTACATTAGATGACACTGCAAGGTTGGATCTCGGGCAGCTTGGACGCACAGGCACTGCCAGCCTGACACCTACATGATGTCAGAAGACGGGCACCGCTAACTGTGCATGGCCAAGGGATAACATTACAGTGCGGGCTCCGTGACAGAACCAAACAACGTTGAGGAGGTGGTGCCCGGCACCAAGGGGGTTGGAATGACGGCTGTGCTGTGTCACATTACAAAGGAAAGTCCCACTTCCGGGATGGTTTGACGGTGTGAGGGGACACATTATATGAGTGTGTACTTCAGCGTTTGCAAGGAGCATAATTTTCGGAGCCACCATTTTCCATGTGCAGTATTACTGCTGTACAAGATGGCTCTTTCAGCAACAAATGCCTGGGGGGGGGGGTTAAAGGTTCCCTTTCAACTTGCTCCACTGCAGGCTTCGGCCTACACTCTGCTCCTCTTTGATTCCCTGGGTTTCAACACTGTCAGTTGCCACCTGGAAGTGTTGTCTACACAGAAAAAAACACTAGGTGATGTGTCAGTGGGGTTCAGCACCGCCAGCTGTTCCCCTGCTGTGTAGTCGGCAACGTGTCCAGCACAAGCCACGCTGGCACAACAGAACAAAAGCTGCCACCAGTGCAGGCTTCGTCCTACACTCTGCTCCTCTCCTCCTCCTGCTGACCCTGGGCTCAAACACCGCTAGTTTTTGCCCGGAAGTGCTAGCTGCACAGAGAAAAACACCAGCCAATGTGTTAGTGGGGTTCAGCAACGCCAGCTGTTCCCCTGCTGTGTAGCCGGCAACGTGACCTGCAAACGCCATGCAGGCACAGGAACTGAAATTAAAAGGGAACCTGGCCCCACCCCCCCAGGTGTTTCTATGTATAACAGCCACCTAGTACAGCAGTACTGCTGCATTTGTACAAGGTGGCTGACTTTTTCTCCTTGCCCACGTGGAACTCAACACGTACAAAATGTGTCTCATTGAGACCATTCCACTGTCCCTGAGGTGTGACTTTCCTTTGTAATGATACGCAGCACCCCCCTTGGTAGCGTTTCCCGTCTTTTGTCATCATGGTTAGCTGGCTGCGCCTGTGCATCCGCCCTGCTAGAAACAACGCCCCTCGTTGTCATATTTATTTTGTCAGCGAGGGTGTGGTTTATGGGCACGAGCAGTGCATATGTTCGCCTGTCTTAACTCATCTCCTTCCGCCTTCTTCAGACTGTGCGGCCTCCTGGCCGTGGTAGGCGATAAGGGATCAGCTGAGGCCGCCCAGTCTGGAGCAGGTGTAAGGACATGTGTAAGCGGCAAACCTATTTACTGCACAAGGCCACGAATCCCAGCCACGCAGTGTGATTTTTGTGAAAACACACTGTGGGTCTGGGATTCATGTCCATCGCTAACCGCAACGGCCGACATGAAATGAGGTCAGAAGACAGGAAGCGCTCACAGCGCATGGCCAAGGGATCACAATAGCGCAGACTCCTGTACAGCAAATAACAACGCTCAGGAATCTGCGCCCAGTACCTAGGTGCAAATTTTGACACCTGTGCTGCGTCTCGTTAAAAAGACAAGTCACGCCTCCACAACTGTTTGACAGTATAATGGGCTAAATAGTGTACGTGTTTAATTCAGCGTGTGCAAGGAGCAAAATTAAATAGAGCAACCTTTGACTTGTGCATCATTAATGCTGCACAAGGTGTGGCTCTTGTACCTTGCAACACCTGAGGGGGGGGTTAAAGGTAACCTTTGAAATTGGTTCAACTAGGCTTCGGCCTACACTCTGCTCCTCTCCTCCTCCTGCTGACCCTGGGCTCAAACACCGCTAGTTTTTGCCCGGAAATGCTAGCTGCACAGAGAAAAACACCAGCCAATGTGTTAGTGGGGTTCAGCACCGCCAGCTGTTCCCCTGCTGTGTAGTCGGCAACGTGTCCAGCACAAGCCACGCTGGCACAACCGACCAAAAGCTGCCACCAGTGCAGGCTTCGGCCTACACTTTGCTCCTCTCCTCCTCCTGCTGACCCTGGGCTCAAACAACGCCAGTTTCTGCCCGGACATGCTAGCTGCACAGAGAAAAACACCAGCCAATGTGTTAGTGGGGTTCAGCACCGCCTGCTGTTCCCCCGCTGTGTAGCCGGCATCGTGTCCAGCACAAGCCACGCTGGCACAACCGACCAAAAGCTGCCACCAGTGCAGGCTTCGGCCTACACTTTGCTCCTCTCCTCCTCCTCCTGCTGACCCTGGGCTCTAACACCGCTAGTTTTTGCCCGGACATGCAATCTGCACAGAGAAAAACACCAGTCAATGTGTCAGTGGGGTTCAGCAACGCCAGCTGTTCCCCTGCTGTGTAGCTTGCAACGTGACCTGCAAACGCCACGCAGGCACATGAACTGAAATTGAAGGGAGCCTGCCCCCCACCCACAGGTGTTTCTATGTATATCAGCCACCTTGTACAGCAGTACTGCTGCATTTGTACGAGGTGGCTGACTTTTTCTCCTTGCCCACGTGGAACTCAACACGTACAAAATGTGTCTCATTAGAGACCATTACAATGTCCCTGAGGTGTGACTTTCCTTTGTAATGACACGCAGCACCACCCTTGTTAGCGCTGCCCGTCTTTTGACATCATTGGTTAGCTGGCTGCGCCTGTGCATCTCCCCTGCTCGAAACAACGGCCCTCGGTGTCTTATTTTTTTGGACAGCGAGGGTGTGATTGATGGGCATGTGCAGTGCATATGTTTGCCTGTGTTCACTCATCTCCTTCCGCCTTCTTCAGACTGGGTGTCCTCATGGCCGCGGCAGGCGATAAGGGATCAGATGAGGCCGCCCAGTCTGAAGCAGGTGTAAGGACATGTGTGAGCGGCAAACCTATTTAGTGCACCAGGGCACGAATCCCAGCACCGCAGTGTGATTTTTTAAAAACACACTGTGGGTCTGGGATTCATGTCCATCGCTAACCGCAACGGCCGACATGAAATGAGGTCAGAAGACAGGAAGCGCTCACAGCGCATGGCCAAGGGATCACAATAGCGCAGACTCCTGTACAGCAAATAACAACGCTCAGGAATCTGCGCCCAGTACCTAGGTGCAAATTTTGACACCTGTGCTGCGTCTCGTTAAAAAGACAAGTCACGCCTCCACAACTGTTTGACAGTATAATGGGCTAAATAGTGTACGTGTTTAATTCAGCGTGTGCAAGGAGCAAAATTAAATAGAGCAACCTTTGACTTGTGCATCATTAATGCTGTTCAAGGTGTGGCTCTTGTACCTTGCAACACCTGAGGGGGGGGTTAAAGGTAACCTTTGAAATTGGTTCAACTAGGCTTCGGCCTACACTCTGCTCCTCTCCTCCTCCTGCTGACCCTGGGCTCAAACACCGCTAGTTTTTGCCCGGAAATGCTAGCTGCACAGAGAAAAACACCAGCCAATGTGTTAGTGGGGTTCAGCACCGCCAGCTGTTCCCCTGCTGTGTAGTCGGCAACGTGTCCAGCACAAGCCACGCTGGCACAACCGACCAAAAGCTGCCACCAGTGCAGGCTTCGGCCTACACTTTGCTCCTCTCCTCCTCCTGCTGACCCTGGGCTCAAACAACGCCAGTTTCTGCCCGGACATGCTAGCTGCACAGAGAAAAACACCAGCCAATGTGTTAGTGGGGTTCAGCACCGCCTGCTGTTCCCCCGCTGTGTAGCCGGCATCGTGTCCAGCACAAGCCACGCTGGCACAACCGACCAAAAGCTGCCACCAGTGCAGGCTTCGGCCTACACTTTGCTCCTCTCCTCCTCCTCCTGCTGACCCTGGGCTCTAACACCGCTAGTTTTTGCCCGGACATGCAATCTGCACAGAGAAAAACACCAGTCAATGTGTCAGTGGGGTTCAGCAACGCCAGCTGTTCCCCTGCTGTGTAGCTTGCAACGTGACCTGCAAACGCCACGCAGGCACATGAACTGAAATTGAAGGGAGCCTGCCCCCCACCCACAGGTGTTTCTATGTATATCAGCCACCTTGTACAGCAGTACTGCTGCATTTGTACGAGGTGGCTGACTTTTTCTCCTTGCCCACGTGGAACTCAACACGTACAAAATGTGTCTCATTAGAGACCATTACAATGTCCCTGAGGTGTGACTTTCCTTTGTAATGACACGCAGCACCACCCTTGTTAGCGCTGCCCGTCTTTTGACATCATTGGTTAGCTGGCTGCGCCTGTGCATCTCCCCTGCTCGAAACAACGGCCCTCGGTGTCTTATTTTTTTGGACAGCGAGGGTGTGATTGATGGGCATGTGCAGTGCATATGTTTGCCTGTGTTCACTCATCTCCTTCCGCCTTCTTCAGACTGGGTGTCCTCATGGCCGCGGCAGGCGATAAGGGATCAGATGAGGCCGCCCAGTCTGAAGCAGGTGTAAGGACATGTGTGAGCGGCAAACCTATTTAGTGCACCAGGGCACGAATCCCAGCACCGCAGTGTGATTTTTTAAAAACACACTGTGGGTCTGGGATTCATGTCCATCGCTAACCGCAACGGCCGACATGAAATGAGGTCAGAAGACAGGAAGCGCTCACAGCGCATGGCCAAGGGATCACAATAGCGCAGACTCCTGTACAGCAAATAACAACGCTCAGGAATCTGCGCCCAGTACCTAGGTGCAAATTTTGACACCTGTGCTGCGTCTCGTTAAAAAGACAAGTCACGCCTCCACAACTGTTTGACAGTATAATGGGCTAAATAGTGTACGTGTTTAATTCAGCGTGTGCAAGGAGCAAAATTAAATAGAGCAACCTTTGACTTGTGCATCATTAATGCTGTTCAAGGTGTGGCTCTTGTACCTTGCAACACCTGAGGGGGGGGTTAAAGGTAACCTTTGAAATTGGTTCAACTAGGCTTCGGCCTACACTCTGCTCCTCTCCTCCTCCTGCTGACCCTGGGCTCAAACACCGCTAGTTTTTGCCCGGAAATGCTAGCTGCACAGAGAAAAACACCAGCCAATGTGTTAGTGGGGTTCAGCACCGCCAGCTGTTCCCCTGCTGTGTAGTCGGCAACGTGTCCAGCACAAGCCACGCTGGCACAACCGACCAAAAGCTGCCACCAGTGCAGGCTTCGGCCTACACTTTGCTCCTCTCCTCCTCCTGCTGACCCTGGGCTCAAACAACGCCAGTTTCTGCCCGGACATGCTAGCTGCACAGAGAAAAACACCAGCCAATGTGTTAGTGTGGTTCAGCACCGCCAGCTGTTCCCCCGCTGTGTAGCCGGCATCGTGTCCAGCACAAGCCACGCTGGCACAACCGACCAAAAGCTGCCACCAGTGCAGGCTTCGGCCTACACTTTGCTCCTCTCCTCCTCCTCCTGCTGACCCTGGGCTCTAACACCGCTAGTTTTTGCCCGGACATGCAATCTGCACAGAGAAAAACACCAGTCAATGTGTCAGTGGGGTTCAGCAACGCCAGCTGTTCCCCTGCTGTGTAGCTTGCAACGTGACCTGCAAACGCCACGCAGGCACATGAACTGAAATTGAAGGGAGCCTGCCCCCCACCCCCCCAGGTGTTTCTATGTATAACAGCCACCTTGTACAGCAGTACTGCTGCATTTGGACAAGGTGGCTGACTTTTTCTCCTTGCACACGTGGAACTCAACAAGTACAAAATGTGTCTCATTAGAGACCATTACAATGTCCCTGAGGTGTGACTTTCCTTTTTAATGACACGCAGCACCCCCATTGTTAGCGCTGCCCGTCTCCTGACATCATTGGTTGGCTGGCTGTGCCTGTGCGTCCCCCCTGCCCGACACAACGCCCCCCGTTGTCTCATATATTTTGACTGCGAGGGTGTGATTGATGGGCACGAGCAGTGCATATGTTCCCCTGTTTTCACTCCCCTCCTTCCGCCTTCTTCTGACTGTGCGGCCTCATGGCCGCGGCATGCGATAAGGGATCAGCTGAGGCCGCCCAGTCTGAAGCAGGTGTAAGGACATGTGTGAGCGGCGAACATATTTACTGCACAAGGCCACGAATCCCAGCACCGCAGTGTGACTTTAGGAAAAGCCACTGTGGGTCTGGGATTTATGGCCATCGTTAACCGCACCGGCCAACATGAAATGAGGTCATGAGACGGCCTGCACTAACAGGGTATTGCCAAGGGATAACACAAGAGCGCAGTTTCCTGTACTGGAAATAACAACGGTAAGGAATCTGCGCACAGCACCTAGGTGTAAATTTGTACACCTGTGCTGCGTCTCCTTAAAAAGACTAGTAGTCACGCCTCCACTACTGTTTGACAGTATAATGGGCTAAATAGTGTACGTGTTTAATTCAGCGTGTGCAAGGAGCAAAATTAAATAGAGCAACCTTTGACTTGTGCATCAATAATGCTGTTCAAGGTGTGGCTCTTGTACCTTGCAACACCTGAGGGGGGGGTTAAAGGTAACCTTTGAAATTGGTTCAACTAGGCTTTGGCCAACACTCTGCTCCTCTACTCCTCCTGCTGACCCTGGGCTCAAACACCGCTAGTTTTTGCCCGGAAATGCTAGCTGCACAGAGAAAAACACCAGCCAATGTGTTAGTGGGGTTCAGCACCGCCAGCTGTTCCCCTGCTGTGTAGTCGGCAACGTGTCCAGCACAAGCCACGCTGGCACAACAGAACAAAAGCTGCCACCAGTGCAGGCTTCGGCCTACACTTTGCTCCTCTCCTCCTCCTGCTGACCCTGGGCTCAAACAACGCCAGTTTCTGCCCGGACATGCTAGCTGCACAGAGAAAAACACCAGCCAATGTGTTAGTGGGGTTCAGCACCGCCAGCTGTTCCCCTGCTGTGCAGCTTGCAACGTGACCTGCAAACGCCACGCAGGCACATGAACTGAAATTGAAGGGAGCCTGCCCCCCACCCACAGGTGTTTCTATGTATATCAGCCACCTTGTACAGCAGTACTGCTGCATTTGTACGAGGTGGCTGACTTTTTCTCCTTGCCCACGTGGAACTCAACACGTAAAAAATGTGTCTCATTAGAGACCATTACAATGTCCCTGAGGTGTGACTTTCCTTTGTAATGACACGCAGCACCCCCATTGTTAGCGCTGCCCGTCTCCTGACATCATTGGTTGGCTGGCTGTGCCTGTGCGTCCCCCCTGCCCGACACAACGCCCCCCGTTGTCTCATATATTTTGACTGCGAGGGTGTGATTGATGGGCACGAGCAGTGCATATGTTCCCCTGTTTTCACTCCCCTCCTTCCGCCTTCTTCTGACTGTGCGGCCTCATGGCCGCGGCATGCGATAAGGGATCAGCTGAGGCCGCCCAGTCTGAAGCAGGTGTAAGGACATGTGTGAGCGGCGAACATATTTACTGCACAAGGCCACGAATCCCAGCACCGCAGTGTGACTTTAGGAAAAGCCACTGTGGGTCTGGGATTTATGGCCATCGTTAACCGCACCGGCCAACATGAAATGAGGTCATGAGACGGCCTGCACTAACAGGGTATTGCCAAGGGATAACACAAGAGCGCAGACTCCTGTACAGCAAATAACAACGCTCAGGAATCTGCGCCCAGTACCTAGGTGCAAATTTTGACACCTGTGCTGCGTCTCGTTAAAAAGACAAGTCACGCCTCCACAACTGTTTGACAGTATAATGGGCTAAATAGTGTACGTGTTTAATTCAGCGTGTGCAAGGAGCAAAATTAAATAGAGCAACCTTTGACTTGTGCATCATTAATGCTGTTCAAGGTGTGGCTCTTGTACCTTGCAACACCTGAGGGGGGGGTTAAAGGTAACCTTTGAAATTGGTTCAACTAGGCTTCGGCCTACACTCTGCTCCTCTACTCCTCCTGCTGACCCTGGGCTCAAACACCGCTAGTTTTTGCCCGGAAATGCTAGCTGCACAGAGAAAAACACCAGCCAATGTGTTAGTGGGGTTCAGCACCGCCAGCTGTTCCCCTGCTGTGTAGTCGGCAACGTGTCCAGCACAAGCCACGCTGGCACAACAGAACAAAAGCTGCCACCAGTGCAGGCTTCGGCCTACACTTTGCTCCTCTCCTCCTCCTGCTGACCCTGGGCTCAAACAACGCCAGTTTCTGCCCGGACATGCTAGCTGCACAGAGAAAAACACCAGCCAATGTGTTAGTGTGGTTCAGCACCGCCAGCTGTTCCCCCGCTGTGTAGCCGGCATCGTGTCCAGCACAAGCCACGCTGGCACAACCGACCAAAAGCTGCCACCAGTGCAGGCTTCGGCCTACACTTTGCTCCTCTCCTCCTCCTCCTGCTGACCCTGGGCTCTAACACCGCTAGTTTTTGCCCGGACATGCAATCTGCACAGAGAAAAACACCAGTCAATGTGTCAGTGGGGTTCAGCAACGCCAGCTGTTCCCCTGCTGTGTAGCTTGCAACGTGACCTGCAAACGCCACGCAGGAACATGAACTGAAATTGAAGGGAGCCTGCCCCCCACCCCCCCAGGTGTTTCTATGTATAACAGCCACCTTGTACAGCAGTACTGCTGCATTTGTACAAGGTGGCTGACGTTTTCTCCTTGCCCACGTGGAACTCAACACGTACAAAATGTGTCTCTTTGAGACCATTCCACTGTCCCTGAGGTGTGACTTTCCTTTCTAATGATACGCAGCACCCCCCTTGGTAGCGCTTCCCGTCTTCTGACATCATTGGTTGGCTACTTGCGCCTGTTCGTCCGCCCTGCCTGAATAAAATGCTCCTCGTTGTCTTAATTATTTTGACTGCGAGGGTGTGATTGATGGGCACGAGCAGTGCATATCTTCGCCTGTCTTAACTCATCTCCTTCCGCCTTCTTCAGACTGTGCAGCCTCATGGCCGCGGCATGCGAGAAGGGATCAGCAGAGGCCGCCCAGTCTGAAGCAGGTGTAAGGACGTGTGTGAGCGGCCAAAATATTTACTGCTCAAGGCCACGAATCCCAGCACCGCAGTGTGACTTTAGGAAAAGCCACTGTGGGTCTGGGATTTATGGCCATCGTTAACCGCACCGGCCAACATGAAATGAGGTCATAAGATGGGCAGCGCTAACAGGGCATTGCCAAGGGATAACACAAGAGCGCAGACTCCTGTACAGCAAATAACAACGCTCAGGAAGCTGCGCCAAGCACCAAGGCGTTATTTTGGACACCTGTGCTGCGTCTCATCAAAAAACCAAGTCACGCATCCACTACAGTTTTACTGTAGAATGGGGTAAATTGTGTATGTCTTTCATTCAGCGTGTGCAAGTAGAATGAAATAGAGCAACCTTTCACTTGTGCAGCATTAATACTGCACAAGGTGTGTCTCTTGTACTTTGTAACACCTGAGGGGGGGGTTAAAGGTTTCCTTTGAAATTGGTTCAACTAGGCTTCGGCCTACACTCTGCTCCTCTCCTCCTCCTCCTGCTTCAACACGGGCTCTAACATCGCAAGTTTTTGCCCGCAAGTGCTAGCTGCACAGATAAAAACACACGCCATTGTGTTAGTGGGGTTCAGCAACGCCAGCTGTTCCCCCAGTGTGTAGCCGGCAAAGTGTCCTGCAAACGCAACGCAGACACAAAGCTGCCTCCAGTGCAGGCTTCGGCCTACACTCATCTCCCCCTGCTTACCCTTTGCTCCAACACCGCTAGTTGGGGCTCTAGGAAGACAATCTTTAATAGGCAAGGCAACGCATCCGGGTTCCAGCACCGCCAGCTGGTTCTCGGCAGTGTTCTTGTCACAGGTACTCCCTCGTGCCAAGCCTGGTTTCAGCACCGTCAGCTGTTTCCGGGTTGTGTCAACTTCACTGAGACGCCTATGCTTGCCCCGTCGTGGGGCGGTCGAGTTAGCCAACTCCAGGGTGCCTCCAGTTTAGGAGCTTCCTATGTGGGCTGCGTGAACTGGTAGTCAAGGCTGGTTCTGTAGTGCCAGTAGGCCCAGCTCCCCCTGTAGGACTGTTGGGGTTCGGTAACTGCGGCTGCCTCGCGGCCTAGCTGTTCTCTCCTCTCCTGTGGGCCTTGGGGTCCACCACCTGGTTCCAGCACCGTCAGCTGGTTCCGGGCCGAGCCTTTGGCTAAGGTGCCTCCTCCTGGGTATCCGAGTTCCGCCAACGCCAGGCGGGTCCCTTGGTAGTGCTTTTAAGCGCGGGCACCTACAGCTTAGTAACCGGGTTCCAGCACCGTCAGCTGGTCCTCGGTCGTGCCATTGGCTCTTGCACACTGGGGCAACGCATCCGGGTTCCAGCACCGCCAGCTGGTTCTCGGCAGTGTTCTTGTCACAGGTACTCCCTCGTGCCAAGCCTGGTTTCAGCACCGTCAGCTGTTTCCGGGTTGTGTCAACTTCACTGAGACGCCTATGCTTGCCCCGTCGTGGGGCGGTCGAGTTAGCCAACTCCAGGGTGCCTCCAGTTTAGGAGCTTCCTATGTGGGCTGCGTGAACTGGTAGTCAAGGCTGGTTCTGTAGTGCCAGTAGGCCCAGCTCCCCCTGTAGGACTGTTGGGGTTCGGTAACTGCGGCTGCCTCGCGGCCTAGCTGTTCTCTCCTCTCCTGTGGGCCTTCGGGTCCACCACCTGGTTCCAGCACCGTCAGCTGGTTCCGGGCCGAGCCTTTGGCTAAGGTGCCTCCTCCTGGGTATCCGAGTTCCGCCAACGCCAGGCGGTCCTTGGTAGTGCTTTTAAGCGCGGGCACCTACAGCTTAGTAACCGGGTTCCAGCACCGTCAGCTGGTCCTCGGTCGTGCCATTGGCTCTTGCACACTGGGGCAACGCATCCGGGTTCCAGCACCGCCAGCTGGTTCTCGGCAGTGTTCT